>NW_028292579.1:8292854-8585116 GCF_029948245.1 Actinia tenebrosa | reverse complement strand
TGGTCCGAGGTTCAATGACTGCGTATATCACAAGACCACCTACAGCATTAGCAGGGGGACCTGCCCCCGAGAAAGAGCATAGTTCGTCGGCAGATGTGTGGATCAAGGTCTCCACCGGGAAGTGAATAATTGAGTAGTCACTATTAGGGGGCCACACTGATAATTCGGTTGCTAGGTGAAGGCAAAAGAGTATGAAAAAATCTCTATCGAACTGCTTTCTTTTAGGACCGGGAAGTCGGTTTTCCTTACTATTGATGTCGCAAAAAGCTCAATTCAGATTAGCATTCCTTTGTGGTTTACGCAGGAGCAAAATTCGCTTCAAGATTATAAGCTTCTATTAAACATCAACTTTAATTATCAAACCCTGAAACAACTTTGTAGTCCGGTGCAATTAAGACAAATTCATGAGCTCTGCAGTTTGCTAATGTCTAAGGTAATGTAATATTAAGTAAGGTAATGTAATGTTTAGTATTTGAGTGTATGACGTCACAGACACCTATAAAAATTCGTTAAAATATAATACTTCCCATCCGAATATCAGGAAATAACTTTAACCAGTGATTATTAGACCTTTAAGGGTTATTCCAGTAAAATTTCAGCTGAATTAAAATTTGGATGATTTTCGTGCTAGTCCCCCTTTAATTTTGGACCCGGAAGTCGTTTTCATACGGTCTTTCTTGGTTGATGACGTCATTGTAAAATAACAATAAAAATAATAAGCAAAATAACCTCTGTAAAATACACAGATGTGATAAATTCTAAAGTTATTAGGTTTTTATGCTAAAATATTTATAATATATTGATAAAGGCATTTAAAAGAGACAATCTGTTGCATTCAGAAAATGTTAGAAAATATTACAATAATACAAAACAAGATAATTATTGACTATCATTATCAATGTCATCTTCATCGACCTTGTCATCATCACCATCATCATCATTATCACCACTTCCATTATCGGCATGTCTTGTTTTTGTTTACTCTTCAAAGTCTCTTGCATGCAACTCTGTCCCATGTTCTGTGATGTTTCCCAAGATCAGTAGCATCGCAGACACCAGCTCTGCGCCCCTGCCCACCATCACTATAACATTTCGTAAAGGGTTGCTTGAATGGACTAAAGGAATCATTTATTTCTTGTCGTGGTAGGCCGGATCTATAAGCCTGTGGTGATATTTCTTGCATTTGGTCCTTATTTGAATCTCTGAAAATGTCAACAGTTATTATCGGTAAACTCAAAAGCGATGGGTTATGTTTGATTTTTCAAATTCTAGCATAAGATTGAGACTTTCAAGAATTGATGAATGGAAGAATGAATGAATTAATGATTAAAGTGCACATGAACCCTTCGACAATACTTGCAGTACTGATTCTACATGAAGTAAATAGTTGAATGGTAAAATATTTCTTGATTTGAGTGATGCGTCTCCAAGTTTTGAAGGTTTATACTTCCAATATACTAATAAGTGTGACGTCTATTAAGGCTTAATTAAATATAAAAAATTGAACTGGTTCATAGAAACAGTATTTAAAAAGCATGAACAAATGAGGGAACGAAAGGGAGGGAGGGAGGGAGGGAGGGAGGGAGGGAGGGAGGGAGGGAGGAAGGGAGGGAGGGAGGGATGGAAGGAAGGAAGTGAGGAAGGGAGGAAGGAAGGAAGGGAGGAAGGAAGGAAGGAAGGAAGGAAGGAAGGAAGGAATGAATGAAGGAAGTGAGGAAGGAAGGGAGGGAGGAAGGAAAGGAGGAAGGGAGGGAGGGAAGGAAGGGAGGGAGGAAGGAAGGAAGGAGTAATAATTTTAATTGAAATCGAAGATTGAAAAGATGAATTAATGGACATGATGGGATGCATCGACAACTGAATAAATGAAACAAAGAGAAAACGAACAAACGAAGTTTTATTCAGAATTTGAGACCTTTTAGTGCTTTCTTACTTTTGTTTTGTTTGGCTTTCTTTGCTGCTGCTTTGAGAAGTTTGAAGATATTTAGCGCTAGAACCTGAAAAGTCAACATTAGACGTTCATTAATCTGATACAAATTATGGCCAGTCTCATCTTTCTTTTCCTTTACTCCGACCTACTGGTTTAGACATTGAATGGAAATTCAAGCAGATGATGAATCGCCAGGACAAGATAAAAACAACCCGTTGATTTATTCGTGTAAAAGAAAGGGATTGTTTCCCGGGTTAAGCTGAGTATCAGGCTTTGGGATAGGGAAAAAGGAGAGGGGAGGCGAGAGGGGGTAAGGGGAACGAAGGCTTTCATCTCTCTCTCTCTCTCTCTCCCCCTTCCTTCCCCCCCCCCCCCCCTCCCCACCCCCATCCCTCCAACTCGCCCTTTCGGGGAGCCTGATACCCAGGTTAGCACGGCTAGGCTAGGCTGCAAATAGATCCTAAAATACGCAGCCCGTGAAGTCCTCCACTGGTCATAAAATATAAATAAAACGACACAAAATTATACAACTAAGAGTTAAGCCCGGTAACAGCGCCTTTACCTGAACAATATTTATCTTTAAGTGGAGATCTTGTGCTTTTCATCGTTCTTCTAACTGATTTATGCAATTGAATACTGAACCGAGATCTTATCAGCACCAATGTCGTGAAACGTTCAGGCAGACTGGCCCTTATATACCACGCATTCGTACGTGCGTACCATGGTACGTGCAGTCGGTACTTTGAACCATAGGTGTGGCATAAGCATACTATTAAAGCGTTTATTCGGGAAAATTGTTTTGATCATCTCTCACGTGGACAACTCTACTTATGTAATCTTCATGTTTTCTAAAATTTTGATTGGCTGATTTTTTTCTCGTGCAATTTGATTGGACTGGTAGACCCGTGTTTCTTGGCCCGACCGTATCCGCCCCGTGTTTCGAGTATTTAATTGGATAGCAAATACATTCTTACGCAAAGTGATTAGTGTAGCGTATGTCTTGTCGTGTCACGTCCACGTTCGTGCCGCCAGCTTTTTTACAGTCCTAAGAAAACTGCTCTTAGACTAATGCTTTTAATGTCACTTCAAAATATAAATAATACAGAACAGAACAGAACAGAACAGAACAGAACAGAACAGAACAGAACGGAACAGAACAGAACAGAACAGAACAGAACAGAACAGAACAGAACAGAACAGAAGTTTATTGCTCTTAAATATTAATTACATTTGGTGACAATATAGAGAAATTTAAATATAATATAAATGTATAATAAATATTTATAATAAAGTGATAAGGAAAATTACCTTAATTTCTATTCATATTATTTGTGCATATGACAATACAGACTGAGAAAGAGATTAGTTGAGATATTTGTGCCTGGAGGACAAATTAACAGTGACGTTTTCTAGTTGTCCCTCATCCTTTTTATATTTACTTAAATAAAAGCTAAGGAAGAAATGCAAAGTTAAATCATATTTAAAAAAAAAAAAAATGCAGAGAAAAATGACAAATATTTATGTTAGTGTCCGATATGTACAGGATAGAGATATTTTTGATTCCTTTACTATCAGATATATGAAGAAAAAGCAGAATAGAACTCTAGTTGAGATCAAACTACTGCTGTCAGTTATAATTATATATAGCAAAATAAACTAAAATAATAAGTAAAATAGCCAGCAAAATATACAGTTCAACGCCCTAGACTTGCCAAGCGCAGCGAGCGTGCGACGAAGTGGCGAGAGGGCGACTTGTCTCGATTGTAGAAAATTTACTGAAAAAATGATTGATGTTGGTCACAGAGTATATGATGCAGAAGATAGATTATTCCCATTCTTGGCTTCTGGGCGGCTAAGCCATCATTGTTTCATTTTTAATTATATATTTTTTAATTTTTTTACAATGCATGGTTGGAAATCAGTAGAAATAATAAAAAATGTAAAACAAAATGTCATTTTTTCGATTCAGACTAGCATTTCTTTCTGTCGTTTTCTAATATTGATCAACTAGTTTGATTTTCACGTACATCCTTGATGGGCAGGCCCCGTGTTTTACCACGCCTAGATCCAACCCTGCGTTTGTCCGTCCGTTCATCCCTCCCTACTTTATTCTTTCTTTCCTCGCTTTCTTTTTGCTATTGAAATAAAGTTAGAATCCTCTTAATTTTCTATCTCTTTGTTTTAGGTCTTCGGTCCATATGAAACTAGTCTGATGCTACAATGGTCTATGGCGGTGAGTATCGTTACATCCTATTGGTATTTTTAACAATCATACGAGACGTTCCCCGTTGCCTTAAAAATAGAAAGTTAAACTCATCGACAAATGAGTTGGGGTTAGGTACCAGGGGGAGCTGGGGTTGCGACAGATCACGTCCCCGCTGGAAATTAACCATGGCAACCGGGCCACAGCTCATTACCGGTACCCTACCTGTCACACTGAGATTCAGTTGGAGTATATACTCACCTGTAGAGAACCTATTAGCAGAGGAGGGAGGGTGGGAGAAAAACTCTTGGTGCAAATCAACCAGCACTACAAACACAGCAAGTAAGCCCCTGAGAATACGCTGGGTCCCTCCCGCACATTGTTGGGAAGACCGCTGAGCAGAATGCATTGTCTCGATTTAACTTCGCCTAAATTTCATTTAGCCACATATAATCAAGCAGAAATATAAATTTGAATATCAAGCTCTAAATTCTCTCTTTGTGCAACCATGGCATTCTCGACCAATCACATTCGCTGATAGAAATGCTTAGCGCCCTTGCTAAAACAGAAAGAAAGCAAGGAAGGAAGGAAGTGATGAAAGGAAGAAATAAATAATCAAAGGAAGAAAGAAAAGAAGAAACAGAAAAAGAAAGGAAGGAAATAAAGAGAAAAAAATTCTGACACCAAGTAACACATTTATTTTATTCTATAATATTACACCAAATACTTATAACTATTTTTCTTCTTGTGCGCATGTGTGGTAGGATTATTTCCGTGTGGGATGCTGGGTTCGTCAAGCAGTTAGATCCCACACGGAACCAGACAGAACAGACGATGAGTCCAAAGAGCTCACGTCAAATGAAAGGCAACATCAAGCAACATCATTAGTCGGTTCTTACTCGAGCTCCTCTGAAGATGAAGGAAGTGAATCCGAAACAGAAGTGAAACGTGCTAAACTGGAATATCTGGAACATAAACGTGGTGACACGACCAAGTTGGATGGGGATGAAAAAGAAGCATCTCATCGGCCATTAGTGGAATTGTCATCGACAGATTTTAACGAAGAGTCCTCACAAAGTAGAAAAAACAACAAGCTCAAAACAAACTTCAATCAGAATGTGGATGATAAATATATCGAATGCAATAGTGAAGCCTTAACTAACGCATCCAAAGAAGACTCCATTGAAAAGAAGACTAAAAATATAGAAATCGCCTCACAGGAAGTTTTACAACAAGACCATATAAATACTTCATGGCAGATTGATTCTCCAGATTCGGACGATGGGGATAAGCATGTACAGGATCCAACGAGTTCGTGGTATCAGGCTGACCGAGGAGGATACAAGACAAGGGATTTGTTAGGTAGGGATTCCAGTTCGGAAGATGAAGAATTCGATTATCAAGATATGGATCTACAGACTGTGGAGAGTGAGAACGAGTTTGTCCATATTTCGGAGATTGATTTCTCTATGTTTCCTTAGTCGTATCTTTATCTCGTGGTTCTTTTCTGGCTGAAAGTGATAAAACAGAGGAAAGGACTTTAATGTTTACTAAAGCCAAACTGCAGTAATTATAGTATATTTTCCTCCCTTGTGGTGGCATAGGAATTCATCATCATTGTCGTTGTCGTCGTTGGCATCATCATCACCATCATTATCAACATCATCATCGTCGTCGTCATCATCATCATCTTCAACAACAACATCATCATTATCATCATCATCTTCATTATCGTCGTAATCATTATCATCGTCATCATTATCACCATCATCAGTTTTTTCATCATGTCATTTTCATCATCGTCTTCGTCGTCGTCATTCTCACCATCAGCAGCAGCATCACCATTGTGATTCTTCATCATTATCACAATCAGCTTTCATATTCAATCTGTCTGTTTGTAAAATTATCTAAATGTTTCTCTCCAAGTTTTAAAATTTAGATATAGCAATATCATAGGCCTAATAAAGGCTTCATTTGTTATTTTAACAAAAGCAAAAACTACATTTTCAGCGTGAAAAAAATAGCGTTGGTCATTTTTGGAAATTTTTTTTGAAAAAGAGAACGACGAGCCGATTTGATGACAATTTTGACAAATTTTAAATTTACTTACTGTTTAGCTTTAGAGTTGAAGGCCAGTTTTCCTAATAGAATGTACGAGTCCGATTCTGCCCTTTTTGTCACTTTTCTGGTAACTATTAATTTCCACATTTTTGTCGTTTATTATCGTCGTACTTCTATATTTGTCGTTGGTACAGCAGTCGAAGTAAAACCCAACAGTTTTCCTTCAAGACGAGAGATACGGCTGTTGATATGTAGATAGATAAACACGGTGCTCAACAGCAAACCAACCACACAAAACACCAATAGTAGGCAAAGACACAAGCGAGCTATCTTTCCATCGGTTTTTCTAGTTCTACCTTCGTACGTACATTCCACACATTTCATCGTGCCGAGTGCAATCCTAGTCTGCCCAAGGTATAAGTTATATTTTTTTCGGAACAACGTATTCTGCACTCCAAAAGAATGCAATATTTGTTGATTCATGATTCAAGAATATCTGACGTCATCTGGTAAATATTTGTTTAACTCCTTACAAACAGCCGTTAATATACCACTATTGTATATTGGCATCCTGAATCCTTTGGGTTTTTTTTACCCATAAAAGATACAACCGGTCCCAAAACACATCTCGAAATCGGCCAAAATCCCGGGGAATGAATCTAGAGGATTTCTTTATTGATTTCGATTTTAGATTTTTCTTTGGAAAAACTGAAGCATTTATGCACTAAACGGTGTTAAACCGGGGGGTGTGGGGGTGGGGGCTGTGGAAAGGCGGTCGGACCCTGATGGGGATTAACACAAATATATGCATTTACAAGTTCAATTGTGCGGGTTTTTTGACTGGCTTTTGAGAGGTGAAATGACTTGGTGGTCACGTGTTGCGAGAGAGCCTAACACTAGTGGAAATACGAATTCAGGAATATATAAATATTATTGAGTTTTTTTATTCTTGGCTTTCACGTGACGTCACTGACCTATTTCGACCTATCCAAATATGGGCGTCCGCCATCTTTGTGCCCCTCCGAGTGTGAAATGTTATGATAATAGTAGGCCATTTTTATAGTGTTTAGAGTTTTAGCTCGCTTCAGAGACAAATGACGTCTCAAAACTTTGGAAAATGGCTGTGCCAGTGCTCTCGAAATATGGATCAGGTCTTGAAAGTCATGTAAAGGAACGTTATTTGAAGAAGATCGAGGCAGTAGGCGTTGATCCAGTCACCATACCAAGTGAGCAGTTTGATCCTGAATGTTTGCCTCCAATAGAGCAGTCAGATTTGTTTAGTTACTTGGTTTTGCAGACGAGCTATTATACGAACGATCAGTTTAAAAATTACAAGAGTTTGGAAGCATATAATCAAGTGGTGTCTGGATTTGTGGCTTCAGTAAGAGGACGAATTATCTCAAGCAAGCATGTGGTCGTGGCGAAAGTTCGCCATTCCCAACGCATGAATGACCCTCTGGCCGATATTTGGATCATTGCCGGCAAGGATGGCACGATTTTTTCTGCTCATTGTTTGGGTTGTAAAGCAGGCCTAGCAGAATCTTGTTCGCATGTTGCCAGCGTCTTATTTTACATCGAATGTTGGACAAGAATCAACGGGAAATTAGCCTGTACCCAAGTTAAGTGCACGTGGCTTCTTCCCACGTATGTCAACCAAGTATCTTACGCAAGGGCCAAGGACATAGATTTCTCTTCTGCGAAAAAACTCAAAGAGATTCTAGACAGTAACATTGATAAATTGAATGATGAAAATTTAGGACAGTCTCGTAAAAATCAAGCTGGACCTGGACGAGACCCGAACCCTTCAGCCCAAGTTTCAGCAGCGGAAAAGGAGGAATTTTACACAAAACTCTACAACTGCCAAACAAAAGCTGCTTTGTTAAGTTTAATCGACCCCTTCGCTGACCATTTCATTTCCAAAAGTCGGAATGTTCCAGTTTTATGTGATCTTTACGAGCCTTGTAATTTAGATCTAGATTATCTAGAACTGTTGCGAAAGTGCTTAGATGTCAAGCTGAACATTTCAGACGAGGAGATAAAAGCGGTTGAGCAAGACACAAGAGATCAAGCTAAGGGCCCAGGTTTTTTTAGACATCGTGCTGGCAGAATTGGAGCCTCTGTATGTGGTGCTGCCTACAACACCAACCTAGCTCAGCCCTCCCAGTCACTGATCCAATCTATCTGCTACCCCCACTTGTACAAGCTGGATAACAAGGCCATTCGACATGGCATCAAGTACGAACAGTATGCCATTAATGCATATGAAAGCTTAATGAAAACAAAGCATATTAACTTTGAACTTAAGAGATATGGTTTGTTCATCAACAGGGAATTTCCTTTCATCCATGCAACCCCAGACTTTTTAGTTTCTTGCAATTGCTGCGGATTGGGATGTGGAGAGGTGAAATGTCCCATTTCCATCCCCAACTGTGACTTTAAGCAGTATGTTCTACAAAAAAACTCTTGTCTTGAGGTGGTAAATGGCCTAATGAAGCTAAAGAAGAGCCACAATTATTACTTACAGGTTCAACAACAGTTGTTTACTCTGCCAGAAAGAAAATATGCTGACTTTGTTGTTTGTGCTGTGGATTCAGATGGAAATGCACACATTGTGTGTGAGAGAATTTACCCAGACCCCCACCACTTCAAAACTGTCGTGAAAAAGCTTGAAGCATTTTGGAGGATTGGCATACTCCCTGAGATCTTGGGACGGTGGTACACAAGAAAGTGCAATGTTATCATTAAAGTTCCAGGTGATCAAGCAGTCTGCTTTTGTAGAGGACAGTGCAGTGATGAGATGGTCTCCTGCAGTAATGCTGACTGTCCTTATGGCCAATTTCACATAGAATGTTTGGCTGTAGGTGGGAAGTCCATACCTAAAAGATGGTATTGTCCTCACTGCAGCAGGCTGCCACAGTTTAAGAGAGGAATTGGGGCTTCAAAAGCCAAGCCGAAACCATCTACTGTCAACCAAGCTGCAATGCAATGCAATGCTATCTGTGTTTGTAATGCAAAGGCACTCATAAGTGATAAACTGGTCGAGTGCCACAATGCCAACTGTACAAATGGTCATTTTTTTCATCTTAGCTGTTTGGGATTGAAAAGAATGCCAAAGAATCACCAGTCAACGTGGGTGTGTGGTGCCTGTAAAGCTAAAGAAAACAAATCATCCACACCTACCACTTCTACTTCTTCAAAGACAACCTCTGCCAAGCCAAGCAATTCACCATCACCAGAAACTTCAGAATCACAAACAGATGATTGTAATAGTGACAGTGAAGATGATATTGAAATCACACAGGTTACAACCGGTGTTGTTGACAAGTATAGTGCCCTTGCAACACTAAACAATGCTGATTATGACCTCATCAGTGATCCTGCTGGATGGCTTAATGGTGATATAATTCAAGCTACCCAAGTATTATTGCAGAATGTAAACCAGTCAATTGAGGGATTTCAGCGCCCAACCCTAGGAAGAGTAAGGAACTTTGATGTAGTTTCGGGAGAATTTATTCAGATTTTGCATACAGGGACTGATCACTGGGTATGTATTAGCAATATAGGATGCTTACCTGGTGTTGTAAATCTTTATGATAGTCTCTACCATCATGCAATTAGCCAGGAAATAGAGGAGCAAGCAAATGACTTAATCGGTGGAAGACTAGTTAATTTAGAATTTGTACCAGTTCAGCAACAAAGTAATGGTAGCGACTGCGGAGTTTTTTCAGTTGCTTTTGCTACGTGTTTGGCTTTTGGTACTAACCCCAGTCATGTAACTTTTGATGTTGCTAAAATGCGTCCCCATTTATTAGCTTCCCTTAAAGGTGGACAAATAAGCATGTTTCCAACTTTTTAATTCATTCTTTAGCAAAGAAAATTATTAGTGATAAGTAATAGTCAGTAATATGACATAAATATTATAATAAATAATTTTTAATAAATAACCAAAAGCAAAAAGCTGATAATCAAAATAAATACTTCATTTAAGCGATTTAAATCAGACATCTTTTCATTGGAACTCAGTGAATAAAATGTAAAAATGTTTGTGTCTGAACTGTCCAGCATTATCAGCTTCTTACTTTAGGCTCAGTCAAAACAGATTAATTCTGCTTTGAGAAATACACCAACATATTAAAATCTTTTCTTTCGAGATTCAATCTACATCTCTTATTATGAAATCTAGTGACAATATTAAAATAAGCAGGAACCCATGTTCAGGGAAATGGTGTATCAGGGAAGAAACAGTAACATGACAATGAGTCATATGCATAGAGCAATATTTCTAGCAATAAAATTAATTAATAAACATTTCAGTTGCTATTGAATATTATTAGACCTCTGTTTACCTTTGGCATAATATTTTTCAATTTCTCTCTGGCTAAAAAATTGTTAGTTGAATCAAAATCAGTATTCATGTGTTAGCCACAGTTATCTTCTTAGCACATAATCTCAGATGAAAAATTAGGCCATAGGTAAAGAGTTATTTTCACTTTCTTTTTCCTTCATGCCCTTTTTCATATCAAAATTTAATTTTTAAGATTGTTTGTCCCCTCCATATTTGGACTTGTTGAAGAACGTGAATAAAATTGTTGCTTTATTTCTAGTGAAATAGTAATTGTGATTTTTTTGTGTTTTGTGCCTGTCGCAATGTAATAATGATTTCTCCTGGTATAATGTTATTATAGAAAAAACTTTAAACATTGTTACCACCCCTGCTTTTTATGAAAAATGTACTACTCAAATGGCACTATGGAAGGACAAAAATTAACAAGTGCAGAGCAAACCCTCAAAATGCGGTCAACGATTGGTACCTGGAATTCAGGTGACCCATTCTGGTTGCTGCTTACAAAGTTTGTGGGCAGTGTTCCTTCCAGAATAGTGTATTTTCGCTGCAGTAGACCAATCACTCTTTCGACGTGTATCCTAACACTGGCTATCCTCCTTGAATGTTCAACGTCAATGGGATCTAACTGGGCTTTCCCTTTGGTAAATGCTGGAATTACCAGTTTTCCATGCTTTAAACCAACACTTTCTGTGATGGTAAATCCCCGATCAGCCATGACTGTATCCCCTGGGGTCAACTTATCTAAGAATCCACAATTCTCAGTTAAATATTTATCTGAGGTGCGGCCACCCCAAGCTTCAGAAACAAAGCAAATTGTACCTTGGGGAGTGATACCAATAAGGATCTTTATGGTGTTGTGGTGCTTATAAGATGAGAACGTTTGAGCTCTGGCCATAAGATTTGTTGGTTTTTCAATAAAAACTTCAAAGCAATCGATTATGACAGTTACTTTGCGCCTAAATGTATATTGAAAGCACATTGGCATAGTTTTCCACAACTGTTCCCTTTCAGGCCAATGGATAAAGCAGGACAACCTAGAATCCATTGCCAATATCCAAGAGGTAAATATTCTTGATACACTTGACAGGGACACCACGAAACGATACGCTAGGTCTTGAAAGGGAACGTTTAGTCTCAGCTTCATCAGTACCAGCACAAATTCTTGAAATCTATTAAGAACTGTAGATTTCCGTTGAACATGTGGCGCGACATGCTCAAACACCACCATCAGGACTTCATAGGAAGGTAGTCCTGTGTAAAATCGAACTTTATCAGCTGTATCGAAGAATTCTCTGTCCGGAGCTTGATATGCAGATTTTAAAAACATGTATTCAAATTCATCTGTCTGTGTGTCAGCGTTCTGTGAACCTTCACAATAAGTTAAGTCTAAGTCCATCTGTGTTGACTCGTCCTTGAAAGTCACTACGGGTGTCTGGGTGCTCTTGTCGAGTATTTCTTCACGCTCATCATTCGCACTGCTGCAAGAAGGCTCAATATTAAAACATGAATTATTCTGTGTTTCGGTAGAAAACTCTATATCTTGGACAGCATTCCCAGTTTGATTCAAGTCCTTCTTTTTCCTCTCGACTCCAAGTTGCTGATGTTCTATGATTCGCTTCCTGCGCTCTCTTGCCCTTTCAGCTCGTTCTGTCTTAGCTTTCGCTGCTTCCTTCAGATCTTCTTCCTGACTTTCCTTTTTGCCAAGGTTAATAGTTGGAACCCAATCAATATTATATCTGTCCCAGACTTTTGCAGGCTTTCCAGAGACAAAGTGAAGACCACAAACACGTTCGGTTTCAAGAACCCTCTTCGCGTCAGTATCGCCTCGACTGATGGCCGAAATCCAAAGCCTTCTCCGCTCTCGTGTCAACTCTTCGTGCTCTTCGCCTTGATTCGATATCACTTTAGGTATTGAAGAAAAGGAAACTTTTTTCTTACCGCTCTTTGAACCGCAACCAACTACGATACAATGCACCATGTTCAGTGAAAAGTTCACACATATCTCTCTGTCGCGTCTGTTTGTTTACTATCGAGGGGCACAAAGATGGCGGATAGCAACCGTTGTCAAGACCGGTGTCACGTGGGTGAAAGCCAAGAATAGCATGGTTTTATCATTTTTGCCATAGATTGGTTTCAGGATTGAGACCCCAGTGACCGCTGACAGCCGCGACACATCATCATCATCATCATCATCATAATAATAATAATAAATTATTATATTATCTTTTTTTTTAATATTATAAAAATATTTTAATTTATTTTTAATATAATATAATAATAATAAGAAGAAGAAATAAATATTTACAATATCATAATTTGTTAAGAACTAATCAGAGTGTAGATATTTGTAAAAATTTCAAATATTGATACTAAAAAGATAATATTCTTAAAAAAAGCCTAAAACACATAGAGTATAAACATCACGATAGTTCTCTCCTTTCTTTGCTACTATGAACTCAGCCAACCTACTGTGATATCTCTTGCACTCTTTGCCCATGCCTCCTGTTGTTGTAAATACTAATGGGGTAAATGTTCCCTGCTCCACTTCCATGACTCTTTGCGCGTACATCCTCTTCTTCTCATTCTCATGCCGTCTGTAGATCTGCTTTGGGTCGAGGCCCTTATATGGGTCCGCGTTGGGGTGACAAGCCCTTAAATCAAAGAACGCGGCGCTTTGCCTCCCCCCACCCCCACCCCCACCCCACCCCCCAAATAATAGTAATAATAATGATAATGATAATAATGATGATAATAATAATAATACAATTGTTAAATTTGTATACATCTTTGTAAAATCAGTCATACAGATATTTGCATAGACTATTCATGCCCTCAATATTCTGTATTCATGTAGCTAAAATGTCTGAAGTTGAAATAAACATATAATAATTTATTATTATTATTATTACTATTACTATCATAATTATTATTGTTATTATTATTATTGTTATTATTATTATTATTATTATTATTATTATGAATTTGATATAGCGCTTATCCATCGCTGTCCTAAGTGTTATACAATCAATCAAAATCCACAGAGTTCAATGTAGTTTTTCGCGAAAACAAAATTGTGTTAAAAAAACTGAGTATCTTCGAAAACAATATTAAACTCACCAAAATGATGGTTTGAAAGACGTTTATTGTCAGGAGTGGGATTCGAACCCACGCGCCTACATACGTAGACTGCGACCTGAACGCAGCGCCTTAGACCGCTCGGCCATCCTGACACGCCACGTACGTATATCCCACCTTTGACGCCCCCTTTTGCCCCCCCCCCCCCCCCCCGAAACTTCAATTTATCAATTTTTGAGTTAGCAGGTTGTTTCAGGATTCGTGAAAAAATATGAAACAGTTTTACACACCTACGGGTTAGATAGCAGAGGGACCGGTAGGGCTAGGAGGAACAAGGAGGGGCTCACTGGGGATGGGGGAGGGAGGGAAAGGCGGGTCTCATTGTGTGCGCGGGTTTTCTTTCTCTGATTTTTAATTTGACAATTTCCGCTATTATTGTGTGTTATTATATTCAATATTATTTTCAAAATATTCGACATGGCATGGCGAGGCATTGCTAATAGCAATATGCTATTACTGAAAATAAAAAATAAAACTATTTTGCAATAACCATTTATTTGGATTCACCAAGAGTATGTGTACACAAAACTTCGGCGGCTACTTTTCATTATTAGGCACAGTCAGTCGTATTGGTGTCTTTATTTACGACAGAAAAGGCATTTCGCATTACCACAACGTGGAAGTTTGCATTTGCAACGTTTTGCACACTGACATGAGGCCCGCCTCCATGGAATTTTCTACATGAGGTTTAAGGAAACAAGGAAGAAAAAATATTGATTAGTATCAGTAGAGTAGCGAACTAATTTGTTCAATTAACTTCGACTTGGAATAAATCAATAGACCTCTTTCACATGGACGTAATATATTTAGCAATTCCGCCGAAGCGAAGTGAATATCGGGGAATATTTACCGAGACGCGAGTCTTCGAGCGGCGAGGTAGATATTCTCCATATTCACTGGGCCTGAGGCGAATAATTGTTTTAGCATATACCAACTTGTGTACAGAGTAACTTATTTTTATATACAATAATTCAATAAAAACAAACAAACAGGAACTTTTAGTTTGCGTAGCACAACTTTTAGGCCATATTTCGTTGCCTTGTTAGCACTGATAGGAATAGTATAGCATTTACTTTCAATTTTTCAATTTCCTCATCGGAAATTGTAGCAAAACGATTGTCGGCAGTTGCCATTTTGTTGCCGACTCAATATTCCGAGATTCAGAGGTAAATATCGTACAATATTCACCTCCAATTAACCAATGAGCGCGCGCGTTCTTAGGAAGTACACGTGCACAAGTTGGTATATGCTAAATATATATATTTTTTCATTTTTGTAGACCACGTGTCATTCTCTTGAGCATCATTTGTTTGTTTGGATGCAAATGAAACAAAGAATCCTATTCTATAAGAATTTACACGTGATCTGTCCAAGCTAAAAGAAGATTGTTCGAAAAGGTCTTTCTTGAATACCGCAGTGTACCTTCTGCATCAGAAATTTCGCAATTAAGTCACTGATATGGATTATTATAATGGAGCTTTCCCTGAGTTGTCAAACGACGCCTTTTTTATGACACCAAACAAACCAACCATGCAACCTAACAAGCAATTAACGATGCACCCACCCACTTATCAACTCAACCCAAGCTAAACAACATTACTCTAATTTCTGTTACGAAGGGTGTTTCACAAGTTCGAATTAAATCGGCTGTCAACATGTCAACATGCCACAAAAAGATAAAATAACATAAAAAGAGGGGGAAAGCGAGAAAAAGAGAGGAGAAGGAGAGAGAGAGAGTATGTAACTACTCACACATCTTGGTAAGGTTGGTGGGCAGGCATTTGTAATACTGTTTGCCTGATCGATGAAGCGCCCCATGCCGTTTGCATCCATACAGTCGTTAAAGCACTGCTTCTCTGATTTGTAAAGGGTGTCACAGTAATGTGGCCAACTGCCCCATGATCCAAAAAACACTGGATATCCAGGAAGACTCGGATTCTTCGACCCTGGAAAGTTTATGAGAGATGAAAACTGATAAACATCTTGCCGCCTTCCCCCCCCCCCCCCCCCCAAGAAAAAGATACCTTGCCCTCCCCCCCCCCCCCCCCCACCTTCAAAAAAAAAATGATAAGCTAGAAAAACTGGAGTACTCTCCCGCCAACAACTAATCAAGGCAATTTCATATCATAGGACTCCTTGGTTAGCGAATTTTGTATATTCTACACAGATATCCATAAATCAGTAATGATATAAGCCGGGTAGATTTTACACCGTGTACTTAACTCCGACGAACGACTAGCGTCCGAAACGTCAGTAAGCTTTTTCATCTTTACACGGTGTATAATTTACCCGGTTTTTATCATCACTGTTTAATTAGAAACACCGAGGCAGCGCGCACTAGGTTTTAGCTAGATATCTCTTCTTATCACAGATATTGATAGTGGCGTGATACATAATGCAAACCACAAGAAAACGCCATTATAAATACTGTGCATGCGCAATCCTGACCTATGCCGCTTCGGAACATTTTGTCACACGTACATACAATAAGCTAAGCACCACAAACAACTCGAGCACTTTTTTCGCTAAAAACTTTCTTGACAAACTTCATAGCAATACTCTTATATATATTTATCCGGCACTCACATCAGAGAGTGATTTTTTATGTGGTTTTAACGTAAACGTGTCAACTACATACTTACATGGCACGACGGCAGAAGCACCGGCGACTAAACACAATATCAGGAAAATCAACTTGATCATCTTTCTAACATGACAAAATAACAAGTATGTATAGATCTGAAGTCAAAAGAACGATATGATTCTATTAAGGGACTTTATGCAAGAAAGGCACGCTAAGTTTTCCAGTAATTATTATTTTTCTACACTTTCATTTCCTATACCTAAAAAACAAATATAAATAATTTTTATAATGAAATATATAATATAAGAGTACATAAGTAACTGTAAACACGAGCGAGCACACGGCGAGTGGAAAGTAAAACAAAAGCAAAGCAAAAGAAAATAAACTTAAGATTAAACGCTTGTAAAAGATCCGTGGAAATGTTGTTAAAGAATAGAATTGTGCAAAAAATGACAAAGAATTAAGAAGAATTACATATCGAATGACTTTGAATACTTACCGTTGAACGGAGAATGAAGCTTCGATAAAAATCGTTGACTTCAAGCAGTTGAACGGAGAATGAAGCAAATATCTGATGAGCAATAAAGAAAATTAATAGGATTAACAAAAGAGTTTAAGAAGAAACAACACTACATACCTATTGATATTAAGTAATTGTTTGATGTGGCTAAGGCACAAAAGGCTGAAATAGCTGAGGCACAAAGGGAGATTTTGTCTTTAAATAGCTGGGGCACAAAGAGGCTGAAAAGAAGAACGCGTGGCCACAGGCGGCCCAAGCTCTTGTTCTGTGGTATTGTATTACAACGAGCGGGTCATTTGAACGTTGGTATATAAAATATTAACGGTCATAATTTACAACTCGTAAATGTTTGGCATTTTCATGAATAAAATTGCTTACCTTCATAACTTACTGTGTCCTTTGACTTCTGGTCGATTTTGGAGCCATTTGGGAGCGTTTTGAAGGAGTTTTCGTATTCGACCAGAAGTCAAAGGACACAGTAAGTTATGAAGGTAAGCAATTTTATTCATGAAAATGCCAAACATTTACGAGTTGTAAATTATGACCGTTAATATTTTATATACCAACGTTCGATTGACCCGCTCGCTGTAATATGACCCCATGTAAGGGAATCCAGAATCCACGAAATTTTAGGTTTTGGAATCCGGAATCCAGCACTCTGGAATCCGGAATCCAGGCCTTGGAACCGGGATCCAGTTTATAATGGAATCCGGAATCCACCCTTTTGGAATCCGGAATCCGCTACTTTGAAATTCAAAGTATACACTCAAATGCTATCGCCTCGACCTAGACTGAACCGATGTTGCCCCTCCCCTACTGTGTAATCTCCACCAAGAATATTTGTCATCGGATGCTGATTTAATTGATAGACGATTCTACTTACACTGGCAAGTATATCAAATATAATTTTCAGAGAAAGTATCTGAAAATTAACGATATGGAATCCAGAATCCGCAATCCGCAATACAAAAGCTTTGAAATCCGTAATCCAGAGTCTCGGAATCCGGAATCCAGCGCTTGGAATCCAGAATCACCATAAGTCCGGATTCCCTTACATGGGGCGAGTAATACAACACCACAGGACATTTGCCAACATGGAATTTTATTTAAGAATCGACACTCCAGCTATAAACACGGTCAATATCCCTTTTCAAATCGTTGTGATCTGAATCCGATTTGATGACTTTATGATAGTTTTGAAACATCAGCAAATAAGGCAAGTTTAGAATCACCTAACGGAGAATGAAGCAAATATCTGATGAGCAATAAAGAAAATTAATAGGAGTAACAAAAGAGTTTAAGAAGTAGCAACACTACATGCCATGGATGTTAAGATATTAGCTCTTATCGTAGTTGAGTACGCCAGCCCAACAAACCAGCGGTATCGTGATGAAAGTAGCATCAAAGTGAGACTATCGGGTCTTTTGGTAACTCAGTGTTCTCTCTACGTATTTTGACTGATGAGCCAAGCCATTTAGCGAGCCGGCACTTTTTACAGTTATCAATGGTAGCAAAGTCACGATAATTTCTTGCCTTCTGCCTTCAAAACTCTGTTCGTACATCCAAAAGATATATAGTGTTTGACCATAATTAGAAAGACTACAAAATACTTTGTATAACAAAATTATCTATCAAAATGTAGTTATCTCTCGAAGATTTGTAGTAAATTTCTTAGCAAATTATCCGAAGCTCGCTCGACCCGATAGTCTCGTTTTGATGCTACATTCATCACGATACCGCTGGTCTGTTTGGGTGGCATACTCAACTACGATAAGAGCTATTGTTTGATGTGGCTAAGGCACAAAAGGCTGAAATAGCTGAGGCACAAAGGGAGATTTTGTCTTTAAATAGCTGGGGCACAAAGAGGCTGAAAAGAAGAACGCGTGGCCACAGGCGGCCCAAGCTCTTGTCCTGTGGTGTTGTATTACAACGAGCGGGTCATTTGAACGTTGGTATATAAAATATTAACGGTCATTATTTACAACTCGTAAATTTTTGACATTTTCATGAATAAAATTGCTTACCTTTATAACTAACTGTGTCCTGGCTTCTGGTCGAATACGAAAACTCCGTCAAAACGCTCCCAAATAGCTCCAAAATATCCCTTTGCAAATCGTTGTGATCTGAATCCGATTTGATGACTTTGTATAGTTTTGAATCATCAGCAAATAAGGCAAGTTTAGAATCACCTAGAATATAATCAAGCATATCATTAACCTACACAAGAAAATGAAGAGGTCCAAGTATGGATGAATGCCATAATAATAATTAGATCTTATTAACCGAGCGGGAGGTCTGTATGGGATAATCTTGATCGAGGTCGGAATGTACACGACCGAGGTCAAGATTATCCCGTACAGACCGACCAAGCTCGGTTGATAAGAGTTTTATTATATGACCACTTTTCATTGAAAAAGACAAAATGTTTTCGCCGTAAGATTAATATGCGATCGGACCGGTTAATACCGGAGAATCTAGACCAGTCCGCGATGCGATCTATCCAATCAGATTGCTCGATTTGCTAGTGTCCAGGCTCTAAGATTCATGGTCATATAATAAATTTACCTCTTGCCGCAAAAGCATTAAAACGGCGACTTTGAATTTTCGGCCATAATATATTTATTAAAAGTAAAATAGCTGCTAAAATTAAAGAAAAGAGAGGGACAACGTCGACCTGTAGGAAACGCTTTACTATTAAAAATGTCACGTGAGGAAAGTTGGCGAGTGCTACTTTCCCTATGTAACATATTTCTTTCCTTGTTGAATCTCTTCTTCTTTTTCTTCGGGTTTTTCCTTGGCTGCTTACAACTGGACTCAACTAAAAGAAACTAAATTATGTGCAACATGTACTGTTTAATAAACGAGCATGGTAGTGTTTTGATCAGGTATAAAACACAGGCGCAGCCGAGTGGTTTTAGACCCGATAAAACACAATCTGCGAGTTTATTAAACGGCTAAAAAAACTCATGATGTATCTCATATTGTACTGAATTCTTTACGAAATGAACCAAGTTTGAAAGAGAAAATCCAAGTTAAAGTTTATGCAAATGAAGACGAATCTATATCAGATATAAAACCTCCTTCATGGTCATGATTTGTTATTGTGTTTCCTTCATGAATTATTAATGCATTTTCAAGCACTTAT
Source organism: Actinia tenebrosa (assembly GCF_029948245.1). Classification (NCBI taxonomy): domain Eukaryota; kingdom Metazoa; phylum Cnidaria; class Anthozoa; order Actiniaria; family Actiniidae; genus Actinia; species Actinia tenebrosa. Next base: position 8,565,196 of record NW_028292579.1, on the reverse strand, counting down.
ATAGACCCCTTGCATTGATGTTCTGGGCCGGGTTGTTCAAAGCTGGATTAGCGCTAATCCAGGATTAACTCTATAGGTCTTATTGAGAGTTAACCCAGGAGTAGCACTAATCGGGCTTTGAACAACTGCGCCCTGGGGGACAAAAAAACAGGGAGCCCAATTTCTGTTGTATTTTTCTTTTTACTAAAAATTAAGAGAGTAGGCCCAAAGTGGGCGTTGCCACCCTCTCAACCAATGAGATGTATGGTTTATGTACCACGTGATCACGTTGACTTGCTTTGACCTCGATGCCAATTGTTTCGTCATCATACGGCCTCGTTTCAGTTTTACGGGTTCAAAATTCGTTTTGCAAACTCCTTTGAAAACAGCAATCAACTGTTCTTGTCGCTGTCGTCATTTAAAACGTTCTCGATCCCAATACAAGTATTGCTTTTTATCTTATATTATGACTTGAATTGCTGTCACTAAAACGTTCTTTTTAGAAAGAATTAAACATGTGTTAAACTTTCATGGAGATGTCGCGTCATCATCTGGCTTACCCTCTTAATATTTAGTAAAGCAGAATACAACAGAAAATGGGCTACCTGTGTTAATGACGCATCTGCGGTCATTCCTAATAAGATATTGCAGGCTCAGCAATAACAAGGATGGCGAGATTTATCGAAGGAAAAGGAGGTAAAAAGACTATTGAATTCATGTTTATTCATCGAAGACTAACGTAACGTGTGCAAACAATATAACCGTGAAACTTTAGTAATACTAAATAGCACAATTTCATGCAAATTCCATTGTTTTCTATTGTTTAATTAGCACTATTTTGTATTATTTAGTAATTAGTGTTTCACGGATCCACCTGAAACTAAATCCACCAAAAAATTAATTTGCCTTTTGGTTTAAAAGATGATTATTGTCAGGAGTGGGATTCGAACCCACGCCTACAGATGTAGACTGCGACCTGAACGCAACGCCTTAGACCGCTCGGCCATCCTGACACGCGATGTACGTACATCCCAATTTCGACTTCCCGTTTTTGCGCCCCCGAAACTTTAATTTAGCAGGTTAGCAGGTTGTTTCAGGATTCGTGAAAAAATGTATAACAATTTTACACACCTACGGGTTAGAAAGCAGCGGGAACCGCAGGGCTAGGAGGAACAAGGAGGGGCTGACTGTGGCTGAGGGAGGAAGGGAAAGGGGGGTCTCATTGTGTGCGCGGGTTTTCTTTCTATGATTTTTAATTTGACAATTTCCGCTATTCTTGTATATTATTATATTCAATATTATTTTCAAAACATTCTACATGGCATGGCGAGGCATTGCTAATAGCAACATTCTATTACTGAAAATAAAAAATAAAACTATTTTGCAATATAACCATTTATTTTGATCCACCAAGGGGATGTGTACTAAACTTTGGCTACGTTTCCTTTTTAGGCACAGTCAGTCGTATTGGTGTCTTTATTGACGACAGAAATGACAGTTCGCATCACGACAACGTGGAAGTTTGCATTCGCAACGTTTTGCACACTGACAAGAGGTCTGCCTCCATGAAGGGTTCTGCATTAGGTTTAAGAAAACAAAAAGGGAAAAATATTGATTAATATAAATATACCAGTGAAATAGTCTTTTTTTCAAATTTCTCTCTAGCTTGGGCGTGCTGTTTTCTAATTTAAATGTAAATTCAATCTGAAATGGGCTAAACAAATGTCTAAGTTCAAGAGAACTTTTTGCCAAAAGGACTTAACTGAATGCTTTACCTTCTGCCTCCGATAAGTTGAGAGATGAGAAAGAAAGAGAGAGAGAGGAAAGACTGTGTATCTACTTACATATTGTTGAGCGGTCGGTGGACAGAGAGGTGCAATACTGTTTGCCTGATTGATATAGCTCCCCTTGCCGTTTGCATTCATACAGTCCTCAAAGCACTGCTTCTCTGCTTTGTAAAGGGTGTCACAGTAATATGGCCAACTGCTCCATGATCCAAAAAACACTGGATATCCAGGAAGAATCGGATTCTTCGCCCCTGGAAAGTTTAAGAGAGATGAAAACTGATAAACATCTTGCCCCCCCCCCCCCCCCCCCCCCCCCCCCCACTTACGTCAGTAAGCTTTTTCATCTTTACACGGTGTAAAATTTACCCTTTTATCATTACTGTTTAATTAGAAACACCGAGGCAGCGCGCACTAGGTTTTAGCTAGATATCTCTTCTTATCACAGATATCGATAGTGTCGTGATACATAATGCAAACCACAAGAAAACGCCATTATAAATACTGTGCATGCGCAAATCCTGACCTATGCCACTTGGAACATTTTGTCACACGTACATACAATAAGCTAAGCACCACAAACAACTCAGAATGCTTTTTTCGTTAAAACCTTTCATAACAAAATTCATAGCAATATTCTTATATATATATGTCCGGCACTTGTATCTGAGAGTGTTTTTTTTTACGTACAAACGTGTCGTACTTACATTGCACGACGGCAGAAGCACCGGCGACCAAACACAATGACAGGAAAATCAACTTGATCATCTTTCTGACATGACAAAATAAGTATGTATAGATCTGAAGTCAAAAAGAGCGATATGGGACTTTATGCAAGAAAGGCACGCTAAGTTTTCCAGTAATTATTATTTTTCTACATTTTCATTTTCTATACCTAAGAAAAAATTTAAAAAAATTAAAAACTATATTTCATTATTTCATTACTATCATTCCCTCGTAGAAGGTTATTTCGTGAGGCTCTCTCCATACACGCAATACCCCTATATCAGGAGCAGAACGGGGAAAGAAAAGGGGAAGAACGACACATCCAACAATCTCAACTCATGCATGCCGTTAAATGTATCCATGCCCCCCCTCCCCCTCCCCCCGAGGCCTGAACGTGGTTAGAGACTGGTACCCAACTATGCCACCCGCTAAGTTATTGTTTAAGTTAGTACTTCTTTGATCGCTAATAAAAATTCAACGGCTTTTGAAGATTGTGATAGTTTCACCTCTATAGCTACATGCGCAGGTAAATTCCAAAAAAGGAGTTTCCCTTTGGTAGATATTTTTTCCAGACCTACGCCTCTCTTACTTACCACTTCGTAGTACTTTTGCAATGATACCGTTCACAGCTGTCAGCTCTACTGGGTCACTTCAGTTGAATACCGAGATAGTTAATCCCTGCAAAGCGACACGCTTTTATACTTTTCAACTTAGCACAGCTGAGTAAATCTCGCCATTGAATAGATCTTCTTTGTCAACAAAACAACAACATCTTCCTGCGTGCAATTAAAAACCAATAAGTTAAATAAATACACTGGGGGGAAAACATGTTTGTTAGATGCAATTGCTAAATTGAATCTGTTTTATTATTTTAGCAGCAAAAGACGCTTCTAGAATGAATTCACCATTTGTATCCTTAATGTCCTAACACACTTGTTTTGTAATAAGCAGTCTTTACGCGTGGCTTGGTTGGTTAGAGTGCTTTTTGCTACCGAGCATGACATGAGGGCCATAGCGGTTTTTTTTTACGCTTCGTGAGATCACGTGCACATTAATTAACAAAATAAACGACATTCAAAAGTGGGTTTTCTAAAGAGTACGTTTTGCTCCACTTATTTTCATGGCCAATTGGTATTAATAAATGGAAAGTTTGCAAAAAAGAAAAAGGAAAATCTGAGAACCCGAGGAAAAACGCTCACAACACAGGAGAAAACAAACACGCAATTTGCGCTATTCACATACGACATGGAGCCCAGGAATCAAAACCGGGTTGTCAATCTTGCAAATTAATAAATCCCCTTTGTCAACAGGACCAGGACATCTCCGATGTTTCTCCCATGCGAGAAAACAAAAAAATAACAATTAAACAAAGTAAATACGAACAATAATAATGTGTTTTTAGTGCTTGAATAATTATTAAAGATGCGATTTGTTCGTTTTCTTTAAGCATATTTTCAGGAGGCTCGAAAAAAAATTTGAGAGAAAAATAAGAATAAACACAAATCGCATCTATACGAATAAAAGTTGTTAGTTGTTAGTTAATAAAAGTAGTTTGCAATAGACTGCCGTCAATCAAACACCTCATTCTACTTGGATGTACTCAAACTCTTTGCAATCGCTTTCGGAAATTTCCTTCGTGATATCTCACTGAGAAACTTTGATAGAAAAGCCAACTCACTGATCCAAAACGTGTATAAATGGCGTCAACATGAATGATTGACGAATAGTCTATTGCAAACTACACGACTCGAGTTTTTGTCTGGGGTGGCCGCGTAGTAATGCAAACGGCGGTAAACAAACTAGTGTTTCTATGTCTGTGCTCTCTGCATGCTAAGAGGTCACTTTATCGACGTTTGCCTACTAGGCAAGAGGTCTATAGTTTGATCCTCAGTGACCTCACACACTTGTTTTATGGAGCAGGTATGGCTTGGTTGGTTAGTGTGCTGTCTGCTAAGCAAGAGGTCCATAGTTTGATCCTAACTAACCACGCACATGCAATTGTTTTGAGGGGTGAATAGCACTAGGTTTTTCAGTGTGCTGTCTGCTAAACAATATGTCAATCGCTTGATTCCGTGTCTTTCTCTCTTAATCTTACGGCACCTGTTCAACTTGTCTTCGCAAGGGACAATAGGCTTTCGCAACAACAATAAATAAATATTTTAGATTAAATTAGAATAATGGATAATTTTTGTGTAAACATGGTGGCTATAATTTGATTTTTGGTTTACTTACTCAAAGAGTTTAATTTGTCATTCTTTAGACTAACGCAAATTTGAACTATTGCTGAGTTGAGGACGTGATCACTTGACATTTTCGAATTGATCTTGAAATACGTCGCACTTTTGTTTTGAGTAGTAAATATGAAGTTTTTTTGTGTCACTTGCTAAGCCAGGGTGCATTCGCAAGAGGTGAAGTTTTGTTTGCCTTACAAAACAAACATGTCATCACCGTGCTGGGCAAAGTGCGAATGGCTTTTTTGCCTGTGCATCAGGCCAAAATCTGTCCCCGTCAACCAAGTTTCAGATAAACCACTGGCCTTCAATGGAAGCCTGCACTGGCTTGGGACAAACCTCAAAACTACTAGTTTGGCCAACTGTCAGGTTGGGCAAATTTTAGTAGCGTGAAACACACTTTGTCGGCATGGTGCGACATCACCTCAAGACGCCTTTATTTAGATCTTGTCTTTCTTTTATAGTGCGAGTCAGGATGGCGTGGTGGTAACACTCGCCTCTCACCTCTGAGGTCCGGGTTACGAATCCCAGTCGCTACATGTGAGCTGGTTGGTTGGTTTTCCATCTTTCTGGCTACAAAGGTTTATCCGCTTCCTCGTTTTTTTCCTCCCTCCTCTCCTATCTGAAACCGACCCTTACTCAATCAAACTGGTTAGAGCTGTGCTCCGGGCGGGTCATACATAGACTTTATAGCAGCTTCAAGAGGAGCCTTCTCATTGCTTGAATCAGTTTTGCCGAGCTAGCTTGATATTGTACGTGAGTAGAGTTATTTGCATGGTTATGTCTCCCCGATTAGTAGGGCACTTGTGCCCGGCTAGAAGATTAGGGACACTAATAAAGTTAATATTATTATTATTATTATTATGTGCTTCGAGGGTTTTTCTCCGGGTCCTCCGGTTTTCCTCCCTCTGCAAAAATCGACTCCTAAATTTCAATTCGATCATGGAACCAGGGCAACAGGTTTGTTAGCCACTGCCTATTATGTGCTATACCCTCATAAAAACAAGGACGGTTTTTTTTTAACTCTTTAAAAAGTTTTAATTTGTTTTTTCGAAATCGTTTTCCCTAATCTTGTTCTACTTGTCTTCGCAAGTGTGAAAAAATAATTAAAACAATCCCAATCAAATTAACGGGGTAATTAGTTTTAATTAAAGATCACGATTCTTTGTGTCAAAAATATGGTAGCTATAAGACGTTTTTTGGATTACTTCAGCACACAAGGTTTTTTTATTTATCTTTCTTTATTTAAAATTTAGATAAATTTGAACTATTGCTAAGTTAAGGGCTTTCACTTAGTGGTTACTTAACCGTAATAACAGGCCAGATGACACCCTTAAAACGAGCAGCTGTGCCAAAATGCACACCAGAAATGTAAAGAGCACCTCGATATTAGTTCAAGGGCTTGGCGAAGTTTGAGCTAAATTAACTTTGAGGTTTGATCAGAAAAGGTAGAATACAGGGTTGCACTTTGGACACAAGCAGCGGCGTAAAGCAGGAAATACACGCTACGATTTGTCGACCCGATTAATCGGTTCATATTGACAAAATAAAATCGCGCGTGCAGTTTATAGAACAAATCATTATTCCAGAAACCATATGGCTACACTTCATAAGATATAATCACGAATAAAATAATAAAAAAAGAAAATCAAAAACAACGAAAGGTATATACGCTAATAAAGTACCAAAAAAAAAAGTAACATTAAAACGTTTTCATAGTTTGTCATGAATTTAGTTTATTTTATTTTATTTTATTTGTCACAATATAAACATATACATTTTATAAAACTTGAGACATACAAATTTTGTGACTGACGAAGAAAACAGAAATTTCGTTCCAATTGTTATTCCCTCTCCATACAATTAACATTACAACTGACGAGGAAAAAACAATAATAATAAGAAAAAACACATTGAAATTTATCAAAATTCTAATTTAAAAGATTTTAAAGTGGTAAGTAGTGTTCCATTTTGGAAGCAAAATGGGTGGTCACAAGTTCCTTAAATTTGGAAAGGCTTACCTCATTCATTTTACCGTGTATTGGTAGCGAGTTCCATAGTTTGATATATCTAGGTAGAAATGAGTTAAGGTAATAGTCCTGTTTAAAGAGATTCTTGGAAATTGTTTTCGTAGTAGTTTCTTGAGGCAAAATTAGGATTAGGTATAGCATAGTTAATGGAGCGGAATGGTTGGGAAACCTATTGTTTTAGGTTTTTGTTCGACTTTATCGATTGTTATATGGCGTTGACCCTACTGCACAGAGAAAGAAAAGTTGCTCCGGTTGTTCATAGTATTCAGGAATATAGAAGTTTATAATCCTGAAAAAACGTTCTAAAATACTTATGATTTGTTAATTAATCCTATATGATTAATACAAATCGTTTATTGAAAAGGAAATTGCCTTTTTTCATGCTTTCTTATTTATCATCTAGTAACTTAACTGTATCTGCGCAGAAATATTTATTCGCATGGTTTTTGGTCGTCCAATGAAAGTTTTCACTTTCAAAATGTTCATACATGAAAATAATAAGGAAATGAGTATTTTCAGCCATACTTGCTTTGGTCCATTGTGCAGGGTCAGTATCACGTGATGGTACGGTTCAACATCAAACGGAAAACAATAATAGCTTTGTTCTATAGAGTTTCCAAACCATTCCACTCCATTAACTATGGATACAGGTTTTAGATATTGCTTAAGACACGAGTGGTGATAACTAGTAGAGTACTAGTTTGGACTGCGTTTGTGTTTCTGAATAAAACAGTAGGGACTTGTAGATAAATTGGATCACCGTAAAAAGCTTTGTGAACATAATTGTCTTTGGTTTAAGTTTATTGCACGGCGGTAATAATTCCCGCAAGACTTTAGAAATGCGACTTATTCACTCACTTGGCACCATCAATCCCCGTGGGATGAAAGAACGCTCCACTTTTAATTAGTCATGCTTCGCTTCACTTATTGTTTTTTCTATCCTTTTTGTTTCCTTTCGTTTTTACATTCGCTGATTTCTCATGCTTCGTTTTCCATTTCTCATTTGTTGTTTTTCCCCATCCTTTTGTTTCCTTTTATTTCTTCGTATGCTTATTTCTCATTGGTCACTTTATTTTCCATCTTAGTATTTATTCACCCCTTCTCATCTTGTCTTTCCACTTACTCCGACGAAGGACTAACGTCCGAAACGTCAGTTTCACAAATCTTTTAACGGTGATCCAATTTATCTACAAGTTCCTACTGCTTAAGACAGGAGTTTATTTTGTCGTGTTTTAGTTTATGTAGAAGAATAAGGTCATCAGTTGTCTGTCGTCTATTCATGGTTTTCAACCATTCCCAAGAGAATTAAATAACAAAAGACACGGCGGCAATGTTGGAGAATTCAATGTCAAGTTCCTCCAACAAGTTCCTCCAACATGGCCGCCGTGAAAACCATCAATATTTAAGAGGTAGGATGTCCAGTATAAATGTTCTGTCAGTATAAGTCATATCGTCCGGATAGTTCAATATAAACTTTGTAGCCATTCGCTGTACATTTTCAATTAGACGTTGGAGTTTTTTAGTATACCAAAGACTTGAAGTAATAGATCAAAAACGAGTGCGAGTGTTTCATCAGGGGAGATCCAAATACCGAGAAACTGATGAAAGCACGAGGCCGCAGGCCTCAAACAAATTAATAATGAATGACTTCGAAAATAAAGCATTAATTTTTCCTGTAATTGTTCCGAACAATGAATCATTGAAGTCTGAAAACAATGATTCATTAGTCTTATTATGTCGATTTGAAAGTGGTACCAAACATTTCATAAGCACGAGCCGTAGGTGAGTGCTTCTCGGCACTTCTCGAGGGCTCACGCAATAGCGCAGCGCACTGATTCTAAAAATAGCTTAAAGATTCGGACAAACATTGCATTCTGTTTAACCGCTACGAGGATTAAACGAACCAATTTTATTGTTTTTACTTAAAGTCACAATAATAACCCATGTAAACTAAGATCAATTGCGATCGGCTGTGAAAATTATCTGCTGAAACTAAACTTGTAAGTTTGTTTGTCCGAATTTCGCCTTTGTCTTCGTTTTTATGACGTCATGGTTGCGCTGCGCTATTTCCCAAGTGCTTGTATAACTCAACATAGCACAAGCAAGGGAAGTTTTCTATCTCGTTTTACAAAAAAAGCTAAGATATAACTATAACGATTTACTCAAAAGAAATAATAAAAAACATAAGAAAGAAACAAAACATCGCTTGTGTTGCTGACGTCATTTCCTCACGATCTATGTTGAGTTATATAAAACGGTAATTGACCAATCAGAGCGCGCATTATATCTTATTTATTTTATAATTAGCTATATAAAAATATCGATATAAGATTTCAGTAAGGCTACCATCACGCACAAGTTTAGATAATGGTATGCTTTGAATTCACAAGTAAACCTCTTAGCTCCTCCCATTAGCATTTGTACCTCTGGTTACACCCAACAGTTTTTCTTCAAGCCGAGAGATACGGCTATTGATATGTAGATAGATTAACTCAGTGCTCAACAGCAAACCAACCACACGAAACACCAAAAGTAGGCAAAGACACAAGCGAGCTATCTTTTCAACGGTTTTTCTAGTTCTACCTTCGTAAGTACATTCTACACTCGAGTGCGATCCCCTATTCTGCCCAAGTGCATAAAACTATTACTACTACTATTATATTATTATAAGTTATAAGTTTTTCGGAACATATTTTGCACTCCAAAAGAATGCGATATTTTTTGTTTCATGATTCAAGAAGATCTGACGTCATCTGGTAAATATTAGCTAAACTCCTTACCAACAGTCTTAAATATTCCGTCAATAGAGAGTTTTAGATTTACGTTCACTGCAAACGTGAAACGTCAGTTGACCAGTAAAAAATTCTTTTAAATTACTAAAAAAGAATCGCAAAAAAAGTCCAAGTAGTAGAAAAACAAAAGAGTATTTGCGCTTGGTGAGAAGGTTCGTAAAAGGTAAAGTAAAATAAAGAAAAACTATGAAAACGTGGTCACGTTTGCCGTTTGCGGGGAGGAAAAAAGTCAATCTAAAACTCTCTAATAGACCTCTTCGGCTTGGGGTAAAAGAAATGATACTCTAGGGAATGACAGTGGTCTGAAATGGGAAAATATTACGTCAGAGCCGAAGAGGTCTATTACAGGGAAACCGGCTATATTTGTTTCGCGCTATGAATATTGATAGGCAACTTTGTCGGTGTTTTGCTTCGTATGGGTTGCCTGTGGTGTATAACGCACGATTATTGTTTTGACCGTCACATGACCTTTCAGACATTTTCTTTGAATATCTTTTTCTTGGAAACGTCATTTAAATGATGTCATAAAATATTTATTAGAGACGGTTCTAGGAAATCTTAACTTCGATGAAACATGTCGGCATAGATTAATGACTATGATGTCGGGGAGCGCCATCCTTGTTTCGGGTTTACCAAAAGATGCCCTTAAGAAAGACTTGCGGATCTATTTTCAAAGTAACGAAGAATTTGGTGGAGGAGAAATTGCTAACATTGATGTCGACGGTGAGCGAGGCGAGGCAAAGATTAAATTTGTGGAGGCTTCAGGTAAAAAAAAGTCTTGTGTCTTTTGTGTTATTTGGCGTTTCGTTCGAAAGGCGCGTTTGGTTTTTTAACCACTCGAATGCTTAAGACTGGACCCTGCATTTTAAAGATATAATATTAAAGTATATATGTATAATAGAAGTTTATAATCCTGAAAAAACGTTCTAAAATACTTATTATTTGTTAATTAATCCTATATGATTAATACAAATTGTTTATTGAAAAGGAAATTGCCTTTTTTCATGTTTTCTTATTTATCATCTAGTTATTTAACTGTTATCTGCGCGGAAATATTCATTCACATGGTTTTTGGTCGTCGAATGAAAGGTTTCACTTTCAGAACGTTCATACATGAAAATAATAAGGAAATGAGTATTTTCAGCTATACCTGCTTTGGTCCATTGTGCAGGGTCAATATCACGTGATGGTACGTTTCAACATCAAACGGAAAACAATAATAGCTTTGTTCTATAGAGTTTCCAAACCATTCCACTCCATTAACTATGGATACAGGTTGTAGATATTGCTTAAGACACGAGTGGTGATAACTAGTAGAGTACTAGCGTGGACTGCGTTTGTGTTTCTGAATAAAACAGTAGGAACTTGTAGATAAATTGGATCACCGTAAAAAGCTTTGTGAAATTAATTGTCTTGTCTAAAAAAGTTTGTGCCCCAACCACCAAGGAAGCTTGTTTGTTGTGGTAAGAAAATGCAAATAGAAGATGACACGTCAGCACAGTGTTACGAGTGTGGTAAGAACATTCGCAATGCCGTACCAAATGCCACCAGAGAGCAGTATTACGCCAATGGAGGTCGTAAGAAAACACCTTATAAGAGAATAAAATACTTTAGGGACTGGATGAGTCATATCCAAGGTTATCGACCGGTATATTTAGACAACGAAGTAAAGAAGAAAATCATAGACCATTTAGAAGAGCCAACCCCACAAAGTCTACGGAAGACATTGAAAAAATTAAAGCTAGGGAAATATTACAAAGCTATTCCCTATCTTTTGTCTGAAATTACCGGTAAGTCTATTCCTGAGGTTTCTGATATGACAAGAGCTGAGTGGATGTTTTGTCGGCTGGATAAGGATATTCCTTATTACCTTGACGTAATTTACGAAATATTTTACAAAATAGACCCCAACCACCCCCTCTTAGGATGGATTCCGAGAAGATAGTGGGATTAGCATAAATCTTATGCCATAAGACGTTGATTACGCGTAATTTCCAGACTGTCGTTCAATATGTAAATAGAATCCTGTCTCGCTTTTTTCAAAGCAGATGTTTACTGAGCGAGCTTTCTTTGAAGCTCCTCTTTTGCTTCTTGGTAGATCTTTTTGCGAGATTCCTCGGAAAGATCTTTTACGACTGTTTTTTTGTTTCTTATGTCCGACTTTAATTTCTCGTACTTTTTCTCTTCGGCCAGAATAAGCGAGAATTCTACGTCGTCTATCTTTCTGTCACGCAAATCCTTTGAGACAAGGTCGGTAATAGTATTTACTTTAGCCCTTGACAGAGCTATTGTCGTGTCGTGTTTTGATATTTTGCTTGACAAATGTTTCATAATGCCCGTAGCAACAGCAGAAATAATACCACAGGCTGCCCCAACGCCGGCCAAAGGAACTCCAACAATTATTCCCGGCCCAGTAAGCGAAGTAGCAACGCCGGAGCCCGTTAACATTACGGATATGGATCCTGAAGTTATCGCAATCTTATGTAGCGTACTTCGGGCTCTAACGTATTTCTTCCTAACTTTTTCGTAGTGTTTTGTCTGCCCTTCCAAGTAAGCCAGGATTAAGTTTGCTTTGTTAAGTCTGAAATTCTCTGCATTCATTTCGTTGGGTGTAGTATAGGGAATATCTGGGTACATCTTAGGTGCTGATGGTATAACATCCATTATATATACTAATGTACGACGCTTTTGGGAATGATATTGAGGAGCAGCCACATCATGACAACAGGGATTATGCCAACTGGAGGGCCTTTAGGAAAATGTTTCCACACGCAGACCCTAGTAAGTTCGAAAGGAGACCCGATGGGATTTACTTCAGCGGCGAAAGAATGTACAGTAATGCGGACTTGGAGCCAAAGGCGACCGCCGAGCATCCTAAGATTTTACCACCCGGCCACGTTGAATATAGGAAGACGGTAGAAAAGGAGCCAAACTTCCCAAAGAATCTATTAGTGACCACCCAGAATTACCCATTTTACGACAACAAAGGCGGAGCGGATGACTTTGCTAAGATGGTTACCTCCTTAGAAATCCCCGTGGGTCCTGCGAGGTTTAAGACAAAAGTCAGAGACATCTTTAGGGAAACTGCCATGAAACATGCCTCAGGGAAAGAATCCAGAGAATGGTTATCAGGTTCCAACATGCGGTATTGGCCGCAGCAGTTAAACTTTGCTGTCTGGGCTGCTACTAAAGGATGTGGTATAGCCGCGGAAATGTTCCATATTCCTTTCCTAAGATTTCATGTTGCTTTTACTATTCGTAGGATATTGTTTGAGTTAGGAGCGCCGCTTCCGGGCGACACTGTCTTTGACTCAAAGGATAATAAATATGATAAAGTCGCATGGGAGCGATTAAAGAATGAGTTTAAGCTTACCAACCCTGATTTTCGCAACAAAGAGGGTGCCGCCCATGGTTTAGTAACGAAGTAACGAAGAATCTGGTGGAGGAGATATTGATAACATTGATGTCGACGGTGAGCGAGGCGAGGCAAAGATTGAATTTGTGGAGGCTTCAGGTAAAAAAAAGTCTTGTGTCTTTTGTGTTATTTGGCGTTTCGTTAGAAAGGCGCGTTTGGTTTTTTAACCACTCGAATGCTTAAGACTGGACCCTGCATTTTAAAGATATAATATTAAAGTATATATGTATAATAGATATATACACTCGATTGCAGAAACGTTGTAGTATACATTTATACATATATCTAATTTATTCAGTATATCTAATGATATGCAAAACGGAAAAATTGCTCCATTTATTGTTTATTTCATTCAATGACTGTCAAAATATTTTTTTCTTGTCTATTAGATCGTACAGATTATAAATCAGTTGGTTTTAAGCGTTGAAAATGGTTATTTTGCATTATGCATCTCATTAGATATTTGTATAAATGTATAAATGCATACTACAACGTTTCTGCAATCGAGTATATATATATATAGATTATATTATATATTAGATTATATTATTATGAGATTACATTATGAGATTTAGTATAGATATTGATCATAGAGTATAGAGTATAGCTATTGATCTGCTGAATCCAAGTGCAACATGTGATGCATGTAATGTATGTTTCCGCATTTCTTGTCCTCGGTTAATGTCGAAAATAAATTGAATATGATACTTGATAAAGTGCTCTTAAATAAAGCTCAATTGTCAAAAAAATCATGCATGTACGACTCTAGCAATTTATATATATATATTTCTTTTTAATTGTTCGTTCAGTTTAAACGATTTTAGAAAACGGTACGAACGAAAAATGTTTATTCAATAACGTTCGATAGTGAAAGTGAAAGTAAATTGGCTTTCTTGGTGTTGCAAAGCCAAGGATAATAATTTTGGAGCTAAACAGTGCCTGGCAAAACAAAAGCCCTAAATGCAATAAAGCTTTCTCCTACACTGCTTAGAAAGATCCAAATATGAAAATCGATAACGCTATGAAAAATAAAAGCTCATCCATTTGAATAATTTTATTATAGTCATATTCATAAACGCGTCACCCTATAGCGCAGCGTAATCGTGACGTCATAAAAACGAAGACAAAGGCGAAATTCGGACAAACAAACTTACAAGTTTACTTTCAGCAGATAACTTTCACAGCCGATCGCAATTGATCTTAGTTTACATGGGTTATTATTGTGACTTTAAGTAAAAACAATAAAATTGGTTCGTTTAATCCTCGTAGCGGTTAAACAGAATGCAATGTTTGTCCGAATCTTTAAGCTATTTTTAGAATCAGTGCGCTGCGCTATTGCTTGTACTAGTATCAGTTACGTGACTTTTTGGAGTTGACTGAGGGGCAACTAGCGGATATGTTAAGTCAAAACTTGTCAAAATAAGTCCTCAAGCTATTGTCTTTGTCCATTTCTTAACAAATAAAATACATTTACTGTGTTTGCACACGCTAATGCAAACCGAGATGTGGTTGGGAGAATTCGAGAGCAGATCAGTGCAAACACGAGCCGTAGGCGAGTTTATTGATAGCAACCTATCAAAAAAATTCATTTAGAAAAAAAAAGAGTTTACCTTAAATCGTAAAGTACAGTTTCGTATATTCTTTTGATTACCAGGTAATGTATGCAATTTTTTACAACTTCTAAAAAGAAAGGTATATAAATATAGGTAAATAAAGGTAAAGGTAAGTAGGTAAATATATATATCTATAGAAATATTAAACCTATTGACAAAGAACAAAAAAACTACGTTTTTCAGTTACCGAAAAAGTTCTTGACAGAAAACATGAATATAAAGGGTGTCAGCTAACTGTGAAAGAATATCAACCGTCTATAGATGAGGTACATCAAGACGAACCTGAGGTATACTTGTTATTGTGCTTCTACGATTTACCAGTCTCTGTAATCTATAGTGTTTTTACTGTGAACGGCTTCTGTTTTGGTCTTTGGCCTTTGGTCTTGAATTTCGTTGACAACCCTCGCCCTATGGCTTAGACCTTTGTGTACTTAAAGTCCCAGTCTGCACACCTATTGTGTCTTTACTCTGTGCCCTGACTCTTATTATTTGGTTTGTTATAGTGCGCTTCTATCCTGGTCAGTGGTCTTTCCAATAATTGTACAAAGGACGCCCTAGAAATGTACTTTGAGAATGCTCGTCGATCTGGTGGTGGTGACGTCACTGATGTAGAAATGAAAGGGGATAAAGCTGTTGTTACCTTCGCGTCGTCAGATGGTAAATTGGTGTTATTTTTTTGCCATTGATACGATATTTTTTTAGATCATATTTAGAAATACATTATGAAAATAATTACATATCATGTCAGTACTTTTTGTTTTAGCTTGTAAAATGATTTGTGGTAATAATATTTTTTCAGTTGCCAAGCGGGTGCTCACAAGAACACATGAATATCAAGAGTGTCATCTAACTGTGGAAGAATACAAGCCGTCCACAGATGAGGTACTTATGCTAATATATAAAAAAATATAACATGATAGATCATTTATTGTACTCTAAAATTTGTTGAAAATGCGGTTGTTTATCACTTGGCATTACAACTTGAATTCTACTTCTTATATTCAAGCTTCTTTTAAAACCTTTGTGATTCCCATTCCAAACAACTAGTGAAACAAATAGCTAGAGTTCGAGATTCAGTTTGAAGATCCTCTTTTTAAGTGTTTGATCGACGTATATATACATACAAACGAGAATGGAATGGATGGTTCAGACCGAGTTAGTACTCACTAGGAAGCAGTTCCTAAAAGAGTAGAACGCGAAAAAAACGACGTTGAGAAGATATTACCGGTTTCAAATCATGGCTGATGAAAAACCATTCTTCTGAGCATGCATTGCGAGTCTCTAAGTAATATTGCAACCGGTGTACATTTTGTACTGCCAGGCAAAGTAGCTGAATAGCTTGTGACAAGCATATTAAAGAATAAGGGTAAGGAGCAGATGAACAGTTTTATAGAACAGCGTCTAAACACTAATAAACTAAGTACCTGGGAACCATGGTCAAATGTGCTAACGAGAAGCCTGATGATCTGTTTGGAAGACTGTTGATCGTTGCCAACGTCCGTCAAGCAAACTTGAGAGAATTTCTGTCCTTCGAGCTACAATTGTATATTCTCTGGCCCATAGGGACTAAGACCACCAAGAGCGTGCTTCTCCAGATATTGCAAAAGAACGTCACCGTCGAGCCACGGTTTACTTTTCTTTCAACCATGCCAACCGTTCATGTATTAGATGCCATGGCTCTGGTTGCAGATGCTAAGATTTGCTGAGGCGTAAACCTTTGGAGATATGGCAGTAAAGTACTTTGAACTCTCACAGAACAATCTGCTGCTACCGCCAACACTGACAGTCTTAAACAACACACCGCTAAAGTCAGCTATCAAGCATACGTATGAAGAAAAGCACTGTCGGCAAAACAAGATTTACCCTCTCCTGGTGGACACGGAAGGAAGATAGACGATGGTTATCTTTGCCCCATCTTGATAACAAAGCCACTGACTCCGTCGAGTATCTTGACGCTCACCAACTGCAAGTGCTTTGCGGCAAAGTCAAACTGCACGAAGAACTGTTCCTGTAGCAACAATGGCTGCATTGCACTGAGGCGAAGGTATGCATGGCTGATGAGTACTGCTGGAACTCCAATAAGGACTTCCTTTATGAATCAGAGACGATGATCTTTATGAGGTGAAAAACGATGCCTATAGAAATTGACTCTTCCGAGAAACACACTTTGAGTAATGAAAATTATGCGTTTACCTTTGAACTGTTTAAGCGGCAGAAATTTCTGTATTTGGTCTATGTGTAATGACAAACAACAGGGTATTTTCTACACTCTTATGGATAAAATTATTTACCCCTAAGCAAAAGGATAAATTGTCTTTGGATAAGGTTTTGATACAATATGTAAATTTACGAGTTTTGAGTGGACGAAATGGACGTGCAGAAGTAGATTAGACCTGCAGAAGCAATCACGTGGTCACTCACGTAATATCATATTAACACTTTTTGTAGAAGTAATATAGCTATTATTAATTGTTGTAAGGTATTTGTACATTTTGCCCTAAAAAAACAATGGTTAGCTGGTTATAACTACTGGTAGCTTGCAAAAGCATACCCTTAACTCGGAAACGAAATCACAAACCGAAACATAGCTAGTGTTATTCATAAAGGTTTGATATATCAGAATCAGAACTAGACGAACTAGACGATGGGTCCTAGCTAGCTCCATGAATAGTTTTTTGCGTAGCCAGGTGTCATGGAATAACTTAAGTAGATCAAGGGGATCTAATTCATTATTGTTGTCAGGTGTTAAATCACTTAGTAATATCAATCCTTTGCCTATATTTAGAGATCTTTGTCAATAAGTAGTTTGTTAGCTTAGTATTGTTCCTGAAATATTTATATACGCCCTTTAAAAAGAAATGCGGAGAAGAAAGCGTTCAGTAGTTGTGAGCTGTGCAACGAAACACAGCGCGGTAGGTAGGTACGATAGGTACAAGAGAACTGAGAAGAAGACCGTCGTCCAAGGAAGCAACTCACACAGAGTTCCACTAGAAAAGATCGTACTGAAGCAGTTGAGAAGATAATGTTGAGAACGAAAAACCTTTGAAAGAAAACCTCAGCAGAAGGCTTGGGAAAGGTTATTTGGTAAAGATAAAGAAAGAAAGAACTGAGCTAGTACCGCAGAGAGGAATTAAGTCGAGAAGAAGACTGTACTAAACAAGAAAGACAACCGCTTGGGAATGAGAGACTTTACAGAAGCTTTGAAAACCAAAAAGTAAGCATGCTAAAACAAGGAACACTATTCCACCACGTTAGCTTATTTAGGTAGAAAAAAGGAAGAATCATAGTTTAGATATTTCTACAGAATCCAAAGTCAAAACATTAGAAATACAAACTTTACAAGATATTTAATAAGTTGCGTGATCTTAAAAACTTCACATCATTATTATCATATTATCATTTCCAAGTCTATGAATAAGTTACCAATCAAGTGGTATCGAGTTAGCAGTTTATTTAAGTTATCTTATTTATCTAAGAAAATACACGTTATTAATTAGGGTGACACCCAACTGTTCGGTAACACCAGGTCCAGGCTCCCGTAATTATACATAAGTACAGTATGACCGTTGACATTGTGATTATATAAAATGCTGTAAATATTTTTCTATTATTTCACAGTGCGCTTCTGTCCTGGTCAGTGGCCTTTCCAGCAAATGTACCAAGGACGCCCTAGAAATGTACTTTGAGAATGCTCGTCGATCTGGTGGTGGTGACGTCACTGACGTAGAAATGAAAGGGGATGAAGCTGTTGTTACCTTCGTGTCGTCAGATGGTAATAGTATAATGAATTCATTAATGTGCTTTGGAGACCAACTTTATTTCAATGTCAAGTATTTCGTTATTTTTAATATGCTATTTTTTTTAAAAACCGCCATAGTTGTTTTATTTAACATTAATCAAATTAAAATGTTTTTTTTTTTTAAGTTGCCAAGCGGGTACTCGCCAGAATACATGAATATCAAGGGTGTAAACTAACTGTAGAAGAATACAAACCGTCTTCATATGAGATACATCAAGATGAGCCCGAGGTACTCATAATAGTTCTATTTAACAAGTAGACCTCTCGCCCTCATGCTCTAATTTGATTTACTTTAAGCCTACTATTGTGTTTTCTTTTTGCGTTTTGGCTATTAGTGAACTATCACTAACAGACCACTAGAAGCTCAGCCAATTGTAGCACATAATTTGAATTGTGATAGCCGTTAGTAGGTTTATACCGTGTAATATGGTTTAGTAAAATCCAACTAGTGTTCTATCATAGATGCTGCGTTCGGATTAGACGAGCTACTGCTAGGCTATAAGTTATATCCTACTAAGTGGCGGCTTTGAAAACCAATACATTAAATTTACTTTAATTCAAAACTTGTTTGCATCTATATATTTGACAGACTAGTTGGATTTGATTAAAACAATTAGTCCTCTCGCCCTCATGGCCTATGAGTCAATAGCCCGTTTTGGCTCGAGGACTAATGACTAAATGGTCTGTGTACATCAAGAAGTCTTTACGTTGCATTTCTGTTTTTTTTTCTTTTTTCATAGCGTTCGTGTGTGCTAGTGAGCGGCTTTTCAGACAATTGTACGAAAGACGCCCTAGAAATGTACTTTGAGAATGCTCGTCGATCTGGTGGTAGTGACGTCACTGATGTAGAAATGAAAGGGGATAAGGCTGTCGTTACCTTCGCGTCGTCAGATGGTAATTTTATGTTAATCCATATGTTTTGGAGATCAAATATTTATATATATTACATTTCCTACAATGGTGCATTGCGTATGAATCATTATTGTATGGCGGCAAACGGCTTCTTAGCTTATGTTTATCATTTGAAAGGATATCCTGGAATAATTAGCTTGTTAGTTGTTGCCGACGTGCGTGCAGGGGCTGAAGGCCTGCTGTCATAGCGCGTCCTCATACTGGATCCAAGGAAAAATAATACACATAGCGCGTTCTTGCACCGCCTCTAAATCATTACTTAAATAATCAGGCAAGCTATTGTGATATACAGGACATGCATATTCAATCACGGGCCTGATACACGTGCGATGAAATTAGACTAGCTCACTACGCCTAACACTAGTTGTTTTCAGCTGGATAGAAAATATAAACGCTTAAGCGCTTTCTTAACAACCTCAGAGACATGGTCGTTCCGCTTATGATTGCTAGACACAATAAGACCAAGTATTTTGGCACTGTGGAATACTTCTAAATGTTTACCGTTGATTGAAATAGGCTGAAATTGCGCACTGACTTTGCGCATTAAAAGCGTCAGGTTAGTAACCTTTGATAGCAATTTTGACACTGCATTTTCAGTTGCCAAGCGGGTGCTCACAAGAACACATGAATATCAAGGGTGTCAACTAACGGTGGAAGAGTACAAGCCGTCTACAGATGAGGTACATCAAGATGAACACTTGTTGCTATATTATGCAATTTTGTTATAATAGAGAGCAAACATTTAATCCATGAAACAGTACTAAATATAATATATATATATATATATATATATATATATATATATTTAACAAATAGACATCAGTTTTTTATGTGTCTGTCCTCTTATTGACGATAAATTACGTCATCACTTTGTCAACGTAGCATGGATTCACGAGGCGTAGCCGAGCCCACTTAGGAATTTTGTTACATGTACACAACCCACCACTGTCCACCCCAGGGGCTTGTTTCGTTCTTGAAAAATTGTTCAACAAAGTTTTCCATGGCCGACAATTTTAAACTTTGAATTCCTTGTTAATTTTACTTGAAAAACGAAAGATAATTACAGATAATTCAATAATATGTCAAGTTTAGTGAAATTTAACTTGGGTGTCTTTCATTAAATTCCAAATTTCGGAGATTTCCTATCTTTTTCTGGACAAATGAGCACGGCATATAAAGAAAGAGTATAAAACTGCTTACTCTTACTTCTTTTACATGACAATGTTTGGTTATCCATGAAGAATTTAGGTTTTTGTAAGAACCGTATTTTTACCGCAATGAAATTAAGAAAATAATAGATTAGGTAGCATCAGCGAGAGAAAATTGGCTGAAGATCATTAACTAACTAAACTTATGAAAGATATAAAATTATTGAATGAAAGTCTTCTTTTGTTTGCCGATGGGAAACAAAAGTTGCAGTTGGTTGAAAGGAATCGAATTGCTAAAGATTTACGATGCTAAATAAAGGCCGAATATTTGTTGCAATATTTGCTCTCCGGATTGTATTTCATCCAGCATTAAAATCAATTAAGCTTATCTATAGAAATATTAAAAATTGAGAGAAATTCTTTGACTTGTCGATAAAAATTCTTGTCAAAATCAGTACTTCTTTCAGAAAACTTCTTGATCTACCTATATGAATTTTTTTAAAATTGTTGTTGGTCTATAATTTGTCCTAAAACTATTTTTTCTGTGCATTTGAGATCCGCATTTACGAGAAGTTTTTCTTTGACATCAACTGGGTTCCCTGTGTTGTGTACACGGACAGACGGACGGACGTAAGTGACGTCAGCCAAGCCATGAAAAATCAACTCGATGTTTTACCATTTTTTCTTAAGTATGGGAGTTCCGCTAAAATGGAAAGGATTATTTATTGTGGAATGATATAAATCAAAGATCATACTTCTTCATTTGTCTCACGATTGTGGCAGTTTAAGGAGGACAGCGATGTTTCGGCTGCTACTGCTAGTCATCATCAGGCGGTGGTGTAGACTTGAATGTAGTATTCTTATATTCCGTCAGCCTGGAATATAATACTAAATGAATTTTACTAAATATTACAGAATATACTAATTCAGCTAACGCCATGATTTACCCAATTCAAATATATACTAAGAATACTTTTCTTTGTCCATTATATTTAAATGTCATTGAAGCATTGATATGGATATGATATGTAAATCAATAGACAAAGGAAAGTATTCCTAGTAGATTTTAATTGGGTAAAACATTGCGTTAACCGAATTGGTCTATATTGGACTGTCTATATTGTTTTCTATTATTTTTCCACGAGTATTTAATACTAGTGATTTAGTTTATTTGATGGATATATTGTTTGCATTGTTACTTCCTTACATCAATTAAGTTGCATTCCTGTTGTTTGGTTTTCCATAGTGTTCTAGTGTGTTGGTCAGCGGCTTTTTAGATAATTGTACGAAAGACGCCCTAGAAATGTACTTTGAGAATGCTCGTCGATCTGGTGGTGGTGACGTCAATGATGTAGAACTGAAAGGGGATAAAGCTGTCGTTACCTTCGCGTCGTCAGATGGTAATTTTATGTTAATGCATATGTTTTGGAAATCAATTTCGGTACTATACAACATTGTGATTTTTGATTATTTTATGCGTTTTTCAGTTGCCAAGCGTGTGCTCGCGAGAACACATGAATATCAAGGGTGTCAACTAACTGTGGAAGAATACCGGCCGTCCACAGATGAGGTACAATAATCGCTATTATCATATGACCCGTACGGCCCTGCTCACGCGCTCTAATAAAACTATTGGAAAAAGTCACATGATGGGGGCCGGACGGGTTGACGTAAGCGGGCCGGAAAAACCTCGTCCGGCCCTGCTCGAATCCGCGCGCTTTCTTTTTTTTTTATTATTTTTATTTTCGTGAGGGTCATATGATAAAATGCTTATTGACTGAGTTAGGTCGGGCCGTACGGGAAAATATTTGGCTCTCGGTCATTTGTACGGCATCACCTCGAGCCAAATATTTTCCCGTACGGCCCGACCTAACTCAGTCAATAAGTATATAATAGATTATTCTAGTAATTGTATAGCTATCTATTTATAACCCCTTTTGGGTAACCAATGGGAAATAGGACTCCATGATGTTCGCTCCAAGTAAGAAATGATTAGACTCGAAAAATTCCTTTGACAGCCAAAGTGTACACGGCCTACAGTCTCCGCGTCCAATTTTGACAGTCCTCGGACTTTTCCCCGTCCAATCATTTCTTATTTGGACAACGTGGTCAGCATTAATCATAATCATAGCGACACCATTAGGGTAAAACACGTGCCAGTAATTAACTCGCACGGGGCTACGACGCTACGCAGGCTAATAAACTTGTGGCCCAATCATTGCTGAATAAATAGACAAAGATATCTGATTGCTAGCCACTGACAAAGTATGGTAGCTTTATCATTAGTAGCTTAGTGTTATTTATATATGTTTATTGAATTTACTTTTTTCATAGTGTACTTCTATCTTGGTCAGTGGCTTCTCCAATAATTGTACAAAAGACGCCCTAGAAATGTACTTTGAGAACGCTCGTCGATCTGGTGGTGGTGACGTCACTGATGTAGAAATGAAAGGGGATAAAGCTGTTGTTACTTTCGCGTCGTCAGATGGTAATTGTAAGATGAGCTGATTTTGTGTTTTCGAAATCAAATCAACAAAAAACCCACACGGCACACAGAATTGACTGACACATCCGGGAAATTAGAGAATAAACTACTAGATTCCAGTTTCCGAATATCAATTTTACTCTCACGGACATGTGTATTTATAAGGCAAAGTCATAATATTGAAACTTTAAGCACTTCGTGAAGAGAATTGAAAGTTAATGCAAGAAAGGTAACAGGAATATTAAAGAATGACAACCACACCATATAAGCTTACTATTTATTTTGGTGATTCAATTTGCCATCATGCGATTTTTTGCGGCTCAATTTCAGGTTTCGTAGTGTTTATATGTATGGAAATTTATCATTCCTGTACCTCGTTCGGGTCCTGCTGTTCGTCGTGAATAAAATCATTTAGGGTAACAACTGAAATTGGTTGCCCAACCATTGCTTTTAAAATTGCTTCCAAAATCCAGCTGTCTCTTAAGCTGAAAGCAAGTAGCGATTTTCCAGGAGTTTTAACTTAACCTGACAAAGCAAAACGGTCCAAAATGACAACTTTCCAGTGCTTTTTTTGATATAAGAAATCATCCTTCTACCGCCATTTGTGTAGGCCTAGAAACCTGGCCTCTATATTGCTCACTATCCATAATTTAGTCTCCAGATCTCGCTTTAAAACGGACAAATTTGCTCACGAACTCAGCATATATTTTGGTACTGTTCGAGAAGCTGTCCGAGTGGAGACTGGTACCTTATTTGAAGAAAATGCCCGCAAATTTTGCTTTAAGAAATATTTTAAATCTTTTTTTCCAATTTTTTCCAAATTATTTTAATAGTATGAAGATATTACATTGTTTCTTTAAAAAATGCTTCCCCATTCTTCACATAATCTCTTTCATTTGGAAAGTCCAGAGTTGATGGGCAATTCCGTGCGATGAAAAATCAACTTTTAACTTCCAATTGGAATTCATTGGAAAAAAGAGCCACTCTGCGGAAATGCCATTATCATATAACTCCTATTCATTTATTTACTACGATCATTAGTTGTACCACGATTGATTGATTGATTGATTCATCTCTTCTTCTCCCAATCCATCCATTCATTCATTCGTTCGCTCGTTTGTTCTTATGTTTGCTCGTTCGTTCGGTTCGTTCGTTTGTTTGGTTGGTTGGTTTTTTTTTCTTTTTTTTTTTGCTTACTTGCTTGCTTGCTTGCTTGCTTGCTTGCTTGCTTGCTTGCTTGCTTGCTTGCTTGCTTGCTTGTTTGCTTGTTTGATTGCTTATTAAATACGTCTGTTCTTTTAGTTGCAAGGCGTGTGCTCGCCAGATCACATGAATATCAAGGGGGTCAACTAACTGTGGAAGAATACAAGCCTTCTAATGATCAGGTACGTCCATTCGAGAATAATTCACCTTTACGGGCTATATATTGTTTTACATTGTGTTACGGCCACCAAAAAGTTCGGACATTGTTCTCGAATTTCCGCACAAATGTACTGACTCTAAATGAACTATTTACTTGGTTAATGTTTAGTTAGTTCTCTAAATACAAGTAAATGACAATTTTTCTGGCTTGAAACAAAAAAACAAACAACAAACAAACAAACAAAAAAACAAAAAAACAAACAAAAAACCAAACAAAACAAAACAAAAACAAAACAAAAAAAGAAAAAAGAAAAAAAACGGAAATAGACTACGATTCAGTGTTAACCAGGCCACGCGGACAGGTTCAGCTTAAAAAAATCGACGACGATAAGAGCGACCTTTTCATACAACCTTAACAATCCCTCACCCTTACTCATATATATTTTTGAAATCAAATTGCATATAAAGCGGTTGTTTTTTTCAAAAAGAGGATTATACTCAATTTTTTAAAAATTTCTTGTGTTAGCGTGCTTCTTTGTTAGTCAGCGGTATTACCAGTACAATTACAGAGGGGAAAATACGAAGGTACTTTGAGAATGCCCGTCAGTCTGGTGGCGGTAAGGTGACAGACATCCAGCGTCATGGAAGTCAAGCAATTGTTACGTTTGCGTCTCCTTTTGGTAAGAAGATACGCCATTTTTAAAAAGCTTCTGAAAATGTAATATTAATATATCTTAAATATTAAACTCTTTAAAGATTGATTTAGTAGCACCAGGAAAGGTAACGAGCAGCGTACATACCTCAAGTAAAATAATTGGGTTGGGTAGAGTATATGCTGTTGCTCCTCCACTGATATTATGAACTTACTACTCTTCCAAGTAGACAGAGGCAGATTATCACTTTCGTAGCTTCTGTTATGTTAACCGCAAGTGCATTTGTGCAACCATGCGTAACGATTAGTTTAAAACGGGCAGAATCGGTGAAGCCAAAGGTCGCACTCGTAGGTGATACAAATACCATGGGAACCTTTACAGCTATAGCGCTCTCGAAAAGCAAGATATAATACACAGCAATGCCTTGCCTTGCTTAAGTTTTATTTTTCCTAGATATTGCACTACAGATACAGGGGTTTTTATATTACAGTTTGCGCAAATTAGATATTGAACCGTGCAATAATTACCAGGAGGGGGCCTAAATAAAGAGCATAATATAGCGAAAAACTTAGGTAATGCATCCCCTTCCAAAACAAAAGTTTACTTAGGTCTCATCCCCCCATCCAGATCTGTTAGAAATAATGCTACCCTCCCTCCCCCCCCCCCCCCCCCCCCCCCACTTCCTCCACCTGCGCGCTCTCTACCTTGCTCGTCAATCAATAAAAAGTAGCTTTACTCTTTTTATAGTCGCCACGAAAGTACTGGAGATTGAAAACCATTATGTTGATGGATGTCAGCTGACCGTATCAAGGTCACTTCAACCACAGAAGCCCACTTCTCTACAGGATAACCTGGTATCCGAACAACCGATAAAGCGGTCTACGGTCGTCAGAGTTTCAGGAATTTTAGGAAAAACAACCAAAGAGTCATTGTGTGACTTATTTGAAAACGAACGGCGATCAGCGGGAGGAGAGATAGAGAATATTAAGCTGAACAAAGAAGAAGGCTTTGCTGAAATCACTTTCTGTAATCCTGAAGGTATATTTATCTGACATACACTGCATTGTCTGCCGCATGCAGTGCTGGTCAACTTTGCTATAGCTTGCGAAACGGTGTATTTTTCAGAACAGAAAGCTTTTTGTTTTAACTCGTGGGACAAGGTCATGGTGATTTGACTGCTAGCAAAGCCAGCCTTGCATCAAACGTGCAATTGATCATATTGTGGACCATGTCATAACGCTCTGAGCAATTAGTGGATTTAGCGCTATATAAATAAATATTATATATATATTATATTATATAACCCGACTAGATAAATTTTGCCAAGGCATTACAAGAGACTGATGTATTGAAAGCTTCCAAAATATTGTCCGATCAAGTAGTTTCAGTACCAGCTGTCAATCAAACTTATTGTAGCACGTGATGTTACCCAAGTGATCGATGGAAGCTGGAGCTAGCTTATCAAATGACGCTTTTACGATCTTTTTTTTTTTTGCTAGCCAGGAACAGAGGTATCTCGTTTTCCTATATTTGAAATTTCGCTATTCGGTATTTAGAAGTTAGCGGTTTAATTTGCTTTTTCACTTTCCCTGAGACTCGATCACAATCGTAAAACAGACTGTCCAGTGTTCAAGGGTCTTTTCATGGACAAATTAGCTTCGATAGCTGACTCAGGCGGCACTAAACACCGGTTTAATGCTAAATGTATACTTTTTTCCTAACATAAAATAATAGACTTTAAGAAGGCAATCGTATCGGTAAC
This sequence comes from Actinia tenebrosa, assembly GCF_029948245.1. Classification (NCBI taxonomy): domain Eukaryota; kingdom Metazoa; phylum Cnidaria; class Anthozoa; order Actiniaria; family Actiniidae; genus Actinia; species Actinia tenebrosa. Next base: position 8,538,505 of record NW_028292579.1, on the reverse strand, counting down.
AAAGTCTATTGTCTTTTTAGTTGCAGAACGAGTGTCACAGAAGAAAACCCTAGAATTTTATGAAGCGAGATTTACTATGACGCTGAAAGAAATCTGTGAAGAAACTCCAAAAGATCCAAAAAGACTTCACGTGATCAATATAGACACTGAGATATCTGCGGAGAGGTTAACATTGTTCATGGAGGTGATCAGCGGAGAGGAAGTAGAAGACGTGGTTTTTGGAAGTTATTCAAATGCATTGGTTACCTTTAAAAATCCACCAGGTGAACGACGCCAAACAATGCTATTGATACTATTGATATATTACCTGTTAACCGAGTGGCAGGTTTCGTACCGCATCGTGTTTATGGACAGTGTTTTTCCGTTGGCTTATGGCCAAAGCGCGAAGCGTCACAGAACTCCCCACTCGGTTAACAACGTATTCATTAGAGAATTTTAGATTGACTTTTTTTTTGCCCCGCAAACGGCAAACGTGAGGACGTTTTCATCGTTTTCCTGTATTTTACTTTACCTTTTACAAAGCTTCTCACCAAGCGCAAATATTCTTTTGTTTTTCTACTACTTGGACTTTTTTGCGATTCTTTTTTAGTAATTTAAAATAATTTTTTACTGGTCAACTGACGTTTCACGTTTGCCGTGAACGTAAATCTAAAACTCTCTATTATATGGCAAAGCACTGCGAGGAAGCAGAGCTAGAAAAATTAAGTAACGTCACACAAGAACTGCATTGGAAGAGCTTCCTACAATGGTGCGCCTAGGGAATTAGAAACTTGCCCTTCTCGGCCAAACATACTCTACAGCAAATTGTGCTTGGCTAACGAAAGAGCTCTAAAAAGTGTACTTTTCGTTTAACATTTTTCCCAAAATCATATTAAAGCTACAAAAAAATCTCTTCTTATTTTATTATTTTCATTATGGTTAGAAACCAAACTGCCCAGTAAAAGAGTTGTAAAATTTTCCGGTCACCTCGCGGCGCAAATTGCGCCACTGAGCAGATAAAAGATGGTTTAGAATATTATTTCTAAATGCACCCGATTTATATTTCATAGGGTCATGATATAAAGGCTATCACATATTTATAGACTAAATATTTTTATAGACTTCAAGAAATCACAAGAAAAGTGTAGCACAAGAGCCCTTGAAGGCAGACACCTAGAGATCGAACAGGTTGACATATGTAACTGTATCGAAGTGACAGGACTCGCTCCAAACACAACCAGAGACATCCTGTTCTATTACTTCGAAAGTCCACGAAATGGAGGCGGTGAAGTGAAAAAGGTAGAAATGGATGAAGATGGCACAAGAGCTTTGGTGTTCTTCGAAGATCTATCAGGTTTGATTGCCGATGTTATTAATAAAGCATAATCCATTTTATTGCGTTGTATTTTAGCTTTTAGAATGCATGTCATATGTATCGTGCATATAGAACAAAGGAGGCCTTATTGTATTGTTTCAGTTGTCAATAATATGGTCACAAAGCAAGATCTTGTAATCAATGGAACGAAGCTGAAGGTGGTTCCTTACTATGTCTTTCTTGGTGAGACCTCAGCCAGCCCTGGAGTTGGGAAAGCGGAAAGAATTGTCAAAGCCAGTCCACAGACGATGGAATTTATTAACAAATTCCTCAAACAAGAATTCGAACAGCTTCTGCAGGAACACCAAATAAAGTACACGTGGCAGGAAGGTTCAGGAGAGATTGTTCTTAGTTGTGTTGAGCCCAAGATGGACAAGAAGACATGGGAGAATTCCTGTGAAGCTGTTGTAGCCTTCATCAACCAGATTGTGACACAAACTATCCCCGTGTCAGAAGAAGAAGTCTGGAAAGAATTGTGTAAGGAAGCGAAGAAAAAGTGTGTCGTTTTTGAAGACCGAGTAAATATCATGTGCTTGGAAAAAAAACGCTCATTCACGTTGACAGGCAAGAAAACTGAGGTGTCTTTATTGACCGAACAATTGAAAGATCTAAGCTCTGAAATTGAGAAGCAAATTATTTACGAAAAAAGCAAAATTAGCAAGAAAATTTCTCTCAACGTTGCACAAATGGAGTTGTTTAAGTTCATTGGGTTTGTAGAAGATCTGCAAGAGAGATTTAAAGACCTTGAAGTGACGATGGTAGAAAACGATGGATCCATTAACTTCAGGGGACCAGATGCCATGGTGAAGGAAGGAAACATTACCGTCTGGAAAACACTGTCCAAAGTGAAAGAAGTGGAAATGGAACTACCTGTATCTATTGTTGAAGTTCTCAGATCTGAACTAGGAAAGGACTTTATTTTTCAAAGTTTTAAAAATAATGCCATCAATGCAGTTGTCACTTTTGATAAACAACTCTTGTTGACAGCGGTTGATCGAGAAAATGCGAAAAGAGCTGAAATCTTCATTAAAGAAGTGACAACAGAAGAAAGCATTCCTCTCGACGAACACCTAAAACGATTAGTTGAGTCCGAGAAATGGAAAGAATTCAAATGTGAAATGCAGCAGTCCAAGCTACTAAAGATTACAGAAGAACCAGTAGTAAGCACATTGTGGATAGCTGGCATGACGGAAGATGTTAGTTGTGCCAAAGAAAAAATTATGTCATATTTCAAAGAAAATGTACAACTACACGAAGTGATTAATATAGAAACTGGTCGCATAAAGTTTATATTCAAATACCAAGGTCCCGCCATCAAAGATATCGAAGAATCCCTAAAGAGCCAGTCAGTGAAAGTATCTAAGAAAAGTGAAAACGAGATCTTAGTTTCTGGCACCAAAGAAGGAATCCAGCTGGCTTTTCCAAAAATTGAAATGATCATCAGTGACATCAAAGATCGCACAGTCGATTTGGACAAGCAGCCAGGAATGAAGAAACCTTTTATTGGGGATATGGGCCTGGCTTTGTTGTCTGCCATTGAGAACAAACATAAATGTATCATTGAACGTTGCACTCCATCGCAAAGTTCACAACCAACTTCATTTGGAGCTGTCGATGAAGCCAAGAGCCTATCCAGAATGATTTGCAGTTACGTCACGCCTGAAGGGGAAAAAATATTACTGTACAAGGGAGATATAACGGAACACAGAGTCGATGTAATGGTCAATGCAGCCAATGAGAAGCTAGAGCATGATAGTGGAGTCGCGAAGAGGATTGCAGATAGGGGTGGCCAAGAAATTCTAGATGAATGCAATGCATATATAAAACAATTTGGTGATCTTTCATCGGGCGAAGTTTTGGTTACTAGAGCGGGCAGCCTCCCTTGTCAACGAATCAATCACGTGGCTAGTCCAAAGTGGACTTCCTCAGTACGCCTTAAAAAGACAAGAGGAACCAAAGAGGGGTATGAAGTTCTTATGCTGGCTCAGGCTGTGAACAACGCATTACACAAGGCAGAAGGGTATAACAGTATTGCATTTCCCGCAATAAGCGCAGGTGCATCTGGATTTCCTGAAAACATTTGTGCAGAAACACTAATACAAAGTGCACTCGAATACTTTAAAGAAACCCCATCATCAACTCTAAATGAAGTTCACTTTGTTCACATGAAAGATTCTGTTATCAAGGCTTTCCACGACCAAATGAAAATATCATTTGATAAAGAGCCGTCTTTTACTGATACTACAACGCCAGCAAAGGAAAATACTACAAAAGCAATAAAAAGACGAGGGAGATCATCTAAAACTAGTGCAGTTTTAGTCTCAAAGGTTGCCAAAACGACAGTGGCGCCGATTCAAGTCATGATCGTTGTTGGTGATCTTGCAAAGGAAGATGTAAGTCAAAAGTTAAACTGTCCTTGCGCATTTGTCTTTGGCGCAAAGCTTTAGGACGTGAACAAAAATCCAAAAATCCAGGGGAAAAAAACAACCCTTTTTTAATTTTCTTAATTTAAATTTCGATGTCGCCAACATCTAGGACTTCAAAAAAGTTATTTCCTAATAATCTACTGTCAGCAGATAATATTACCTATCTTCCGATCTTTCGTTTGCTTACAGGTGGAAGCCTTAGTTAACACTGTATCACAGGATCTCGATCTGAGCAAAAATCCATGCGCTAAAGCTCTTAGCGATGCTGCAGGCCCTGGATTAGACCAAGAATGCAAAGGCAAAGGACAATTGTCAATTGGACGAATGGTCGTTACTGATGGACACAACCTTCGTTGCAAAAATGTCTTTCATGTGGCAGCTGGAAATTGGGAAAAAGGAAAAGGAGAAGCGGTATGTAGCTCAGCATTTAACCTAAATTATTAAATAGTAGAAAGGAAATTAGGGCTAACCTTTGCTATTGTCTACTCTGGTTTCTATTATTTCCATAGAATCAAATGCTAATGGTTAGGTAATTCAAATCCTTAATTAATTTCATTTATTCTGAAATGCTTGTCAAATCACGCAATGGTCGCTTCATAAAAGTATCTTGATTGTGAGGCTAAAATAGATGACTTGCTCTAAGAGGTCACGTCATCAAATCGGCCATTGTGGCTGGCATTCTACAGGTTTTAGCTGTGCGAAAATGAAAAAAAAAAAAAAATGGCGGATTAGGGAAGTTGTTTTTGCGACGAAAGGTAAAGTTAGCGCACTAAATTACGATAAAAATCCCTTTTTCTTACAAGAAATATATTCTTCTTAGATATCTAATATAAAGTAGATTTCTAAAATACTTCTCATATGAAATTAAATTTTCAGTTAATAAAAGGCACAAAAGATTGCATATCTTTTTCGAATGCAATTAAATAATGTGGCTGTTTGTATAGGAAATCGCACGATCTCGAGTACAATTTGGAAATTAATAGAGACGAGTAATGTTTTGAAAGTTCTTGTAATTGCACGAGCCTTTAGGCGAGTGCAATTAAAGAACTTTCAAAACATTACGAGTGTCTATTAATTCCAAATTGTACGAGAAGATCGTGCGATTTTTTGTTTATAGTTCACTCAACAAAATTTCAGTAAAAAATGCGAAGCGATGCCGTTCATCTTTATCTATTTGGCGGCCGATTTTCAGTCCATCGCGCAACTGAAATGCATAAAAAAGATTAGTTCTTACGGCTTTAAAATTTTATTTATGTTTTTTAAGTACAAAATGATAGAAAATAATTGTTTTGACATTATTTTGGCCATGTTGCCATAGCGACTTAATTCGGTACTCCAACGGAGTACAATTAACGCTATAATTGTACTCCTCTCGACCAATCAGAGTCGAGTAATTTTGTTGAGTGTACTATAAGGAAATTAATAGACACGAGTAATATTTTGAAAGTTCTTGTATTTGTACGAGCCTTTAGGCGAGTGCAATTAAAGAACTTTCAAAGCATTACGAGTCAACATTATCAGTAAAAAATGCGAAGCGACGCTGTTCATCTTTGTCTATTTGGCGGCCGATTTTCAGTCCATCGCGCAACTGAAATGCATAAAAAAGATTAGTTCTTACGTCTTTAAAATTTTATTCATATGCTTTTTAAGTACAAAATGATAGAAAATAATTGTTTTGACATTGTTTTGGCCGTGAAGAAGAAGAAGAAGAAAAGTAAAAAATTAAGAAATATCATGATGAAATCTAAGCATGATTTCGCTCAGTGATAAGAGGTTCACACTTGAGTGAAGATCAACAAAAAACTAAAGGCCGGAATAAACTTTAAAAGTTTTTTTTTTATTTCTTGGGTCGCTCATGCAAGTGATAGTCGAACGTACTGGTGATCTACAAGTTAAGACTTTTAATAATTGTGTTGATTTTAGGTTCTACGTTCGTTGATCCAATCCTGTTTGAAAGAAGCAGACAAGAGAAAGTTTTCCAGCATCGCATTTCCCGCCATTGGAACTGGAAAGGCTGGCTTTCCTACAGACGTTGTTGCCAGGGCTTTCTTTGAAGAAGCTGAATCCTTTAAGATTAAAAACCCCAATAGCACTGTCATTGAAGTTCATTTGGTTATTTTTCCTAAAGATAAACCCACCGTGAAAGCCTTCCAAGATGAGGAAAAAAAGAACTTAGCTAAGAAAAGCCTTGGCAAAAGAGAGGGCCAAAACGTCGGTGAGAGGTTTCAAAACCCTCAAAAAGGCGTCTCGCACTTTGGCTCAGTTCGTTTGGAAGTCGCATCTGGAGATATCACACAACAAACGACTGATGCAATAGCAATAGCAGCAAACAAAAATCTTAAAGTGTCAATTTCCGGAATAGTCGGAAAAAATATTGCCGAAAAGGGAGGTACTTCTATTCAAGAGGAATGTAACCAGCTGGGGCCACAAAACGCGGGATCCGTTGTCAACACTTCAGCTGGTTCTCTTCCGACTAAAACCATTTTCCACCTTGTATTCGATAATCAGCAGGACCTTTCGTCTACAGAATTAATAAACGCTATGTTCAAATGCTTCAAGGAGGCTGATTCAATGGGAATTACTTCTATTGCTGTTCCTGCGATAGGAACAGGAATGGGAAAGATGAGCCCCAAAGATGCAGCTAAAGCTATTTTGTCCGCTGTAATAAATATTTCACAGGAAAATCCAACTTCATTAAATCATATACGTATTGTCGTCTTTAAGAGTGACATGATAGAAGCTTTTTACAAAGCCACTGAGGAAGCAAAGGCACCTGCGTCAATTTGGCAATCTTTTAAAGAGATTCTTGGATTTGGCGAGGTGAAAGATGCAAGTGCTCTTTTACACCAGCCATATACAACTAAAGATGATAGAAGTGGAATTTCCACACCAGCTATGAATGAAAAAATGTGGCTCCAGGTTAGTAGCCAGTTTTTTATTATAAACCTTAAGCTGAGTGGCAGGCATCGAGGACGGCGAAACGAAGAATTGAGGATGATTAGCGATCAGGTTATTTCGATTCCAAGTATGCCGAGTCGTCCTTGGCTTTGCCGTTCATTATAGTACATTGCAAAAGCAACGTCCTAGACGTTGACCTGCTCACTTTATGTTCCCATGTCGTTGTCCTAGATGGTTGTCGATGCTTAAGGTTGCTCAGATATAGGAAAATATTTGGTTTAATGTGACTGCCTGCTACAATTTTTCGAATTGAAATTTGATGTTGATTCCAAATCTGGAAAGAAAAATAGGGTGTCCCGGGCTTGTTTTCGAGATAATCAGCATTTAATGGAATCCTACGCGCGAGCTTTTGGAGCAAAAATTGCACCACCTGAAGTGATTATTTAAAAAAATCATAAGATAATAGTTATTTGCAGGCTCCATGATTGCACGAATGAAGGCTAGTCAATCATTATACAATAATTCGTGGATATTTTCGACAAAAAGACAAAGAGATATATTGATTTGTCATATTTTGTAGTTTCGGTGCTCTTAAAAAATCTCATAAAGCCGAAGTAAAATCCCTACAAATTCTATTTTTTCATGTGCTAGAAAAATTAACTTTTTCTAAAATGTTGATATAATGTATACGTAACCAAGATTTTTTGGAGTTTTTCCGAATAAGCTATCGATAGAGAGTACCGTCCAATTGAGGGTTTTGCCCTGTTGAAGCTCAAACGAATATGGTTCTTCAATAAACTCTTATACGCTTTTCAGGCGGTTTTGAGCAACGTCGAACACGACACGGAATAATAATAATAATAATAATAATAATAATAAGGATAGGATAAGGATAGATAAGGATAAGGATAAGGATAAGGATAAGGATAAGGATAGGATAAGGATAAGGATAGGATAGGATAGGATAGGATAGGATAAGGATAAGGATAAGGATAGTAAGGCTGATACGGATAACCGGATAGGATGGATAGATAGGTCCGGATCAGGACTTCGGATACGGTCGCTCGGCTCGGCTCCGATCCGGCTCGCTACGGCTCACGGCTCCGCTCGGCTCGGCATCGGCTCCTAAGCTCCGGATAAGGCTTCCTCCTGCTGCTGATGATGCTATGCATAGATATATATATATATGTAAGGAATTCGCTCACGAAATCTCGGACACTCCCTCCCCACCTACCCCCCTCCCCCACCATACCCCACTAATTGGTTACGGCCTATAAATAGTTACGTCAGTAACTTAGAATCATTACTTATCTAGTTCTAGCTTAGCTTCTTTCATTGATAAAAGTTTAGTTCTTCTCACGAAGGAGGCGAAAGAGTCTGAATTTCTAATGTCAATAGGCAAACAGTTGAAGTCTGTGGAAGCACTGTCCGGGAAAGTTCCTTTTATAAGGGGGTGGTAAGATTGACACTGCTGCTTGTCCTCAGGTTGCGTGTTGGGTTCGATCTTTCTATACTTGCATAGCTTGGACAGTGTGGATCATATAGTGCCTTGAACGTGGCCTTGAGCAGGTGGAACCTTCGGCGTTGCATGACGGGTAACCATCCAATTTTGAGGCAATCATCGGTAGTGGCGTATCTTCCTAGCACGAAGCAGTTGCATTTTGCATTCGTTGAAGACGTTGTATTAGGTATTGTTGCAAAGGTTCAAACACAATGTCATTATATTCCAGTTTGGAGAGGGCAAGTGATTCCACTAGGTGCTTTCGTAAGTTACAGTCAGTAACGTTTCGTATTTTCTTCAGTGTATGTAGTCTAGAAAAACATGATGATATAACAGATTTGACATGGTTGTTCCATTGTAAGTATTGGTCGATCTCTACACCGAGCAACTTTTTGTTGGCAACAGTCTTGAGTTTCTTTCCTGATAACACGCGAACGTTATTCAAAAGTAGTCCAGTCACCTTAAGCGGAGTTCTTAATCTTAGAATTAACAAATATCCCCTGAATAAATTGGTTTAATCGTGGTCTGTTTTCTGAGCGCCATAGCTCTTTCCAATTTTAAAAAACAACTTCCTGCTATGACCACTACGTTATTTTTTTTTCCTTTAACTTTTTTGTCGAAGTCCGTTTGCCCTTAAACTAAAGATGATGTTTTTGTTTCCCTCTGGAATGGCTTTCTTTGCCGAAGGTGCTACATACGTGGTCAATTTAGTGTTTTTGTCAGGAAAGGGATAACTATTAAAAATATTATGGCATTTATTAATAGTATGCTACGGCGCTGTCTCTCACCACTGCGTAGCCCAGGGTCGTAAGTTTATTAAAAACAAAAGTAACAATATTGCTTGCTTGCTTGCTTGTTGTTGTTGTTGTTGTCGTTGTTGTTGTTGTTCGATTCCGGACTAGTTTGAGCCACATATTTGAGTTGAGTTTGTTTGAAGTGTGGTTTCGTCTCCAGGTATTCCGTATTTTCTCCATCTATAATATTCAACGGGTGGGTGGAGTGCCGTGTATTGTTTAAGGGATTCAAGTTGGCCTGGTGGTTGAAAAAAATGAATGCTCTTTCTTAGGTATTTGCTTCCAGTGACCAGGACTTGAACGAAGCAGAATCTAATCTCATAGCCCTAGTGAAAGAAAAATCGAGAAAGAAAGAGATCCATCATGAAGCGATTGGCACACTTTCAGAGAGCCAAAATCAACGGATTATGCAGTTTCAGACAACGCATAATACTACAATCCAAATAGACAAGAAAATCAACCGCATTGTTGTTCGGGGCGATTCTGAAGACGTAGTCATTGCTACTATAGGTGAGTATGCGGCTCCTAATCGTAGTAGCTCATAACTTCACACTATAACACCTTAAAGTGCGAAATCAAAACATTAAAGAATGGGGATGGGGATGGGATGATGATAATGTTATATACTGCCATAATAATAGTAATAATAGTAATAGTAATAATGATGATGATGATGATGATGATGATGATGATGATGATGATGATGATGAGCTGCCCGTGGATAAACAACAGGGAGAAGAAAAATGAAGAGAAAACTGCGCCATTTTGAAAGGTAGATGAGCCTTTGCATCGAAGCGAGATGAACGGTAAGCCTGCTATGATAGAGACCTTTACTAACACCTTGGACAATTATTCGCATGTCTCTATCATTGCAAGCTCACCGTTCGTCTCACTTCGATGCAAAGGCACGGCTACCTTTCAAGATGGCGCAGGGAACTGTGAAGGGGACTATTGCCATGGGATGGAAAATAAAGAAGATAAATTGCCTATAAAATATGGTTTGACCTACCTTCGTTTATTTTTACAGATATCACTAAAATATTGAATGAAAAATCTAAAGAAGAAGATGGTCGTAAATTTGCTGAGCTGTTGTCCTTGAATGTACAGTGGGCTTACGTGTATGACGGTGAAGCAATTCCCTACAACATCGAAACTAATGCCGCAATAGAACAAGCGCATGAATGTAAGGAGCCATTTTTTATCGTGAATCTGGCTGACGAAGATGGCATATCTAGTTACAAGATTAATTTCAGAGAAATGACAGAAACTAATCTGGAAACCAATGAAACTATTCAAGTAGAGAGAAAAGTGAAAATAGCAGGTAAGTTGAATCTTTTATTTTGAGAGCTAGACATTCATCTCAGTTCTAAAAGAATGACCATAATACTAGAAACTGTGTGCTTCTTAATCCGCTCCGTACCGCTCTTCTCTCATTTTTCTTGGCTCTAGGTGCATATGTTTTTGTTCTACTAATACTTTTAAGACTGCAAGTGAGTTTGACCGCGTGAAAATCCATCTTAAAGTTGAAAGCAAAAGGACGATTCTGATTCCACCGATTTATAGATCTCGTCTCTGGTTGACTGATGTCTCTGATTGTGTTTATTTTTTCTCATGCATTATACTATATGTTTTATCTTGTAAAGGGATTCGGGTCCCGTGTAACTGGGATCCGCAACCATCAGATAGTGATGGTAAAGAACTAGTCGTTCATTTGGTTCTTCTGGACAAAAATTCGCAAGAGTACGATGACGTCAAGAAGGCCGTAGAAAAGGCTCGGTCACCGGCCAATATCATTAAGATTGAGCGAGTACAAAACCCTTCTCGCTACAGGGCATACATGGTGAAGAAACAGGAACTGGATGACAAAAATGGCAGTAACGAAAAAAAGCTGTTCCATGGGACTGCTCCTGAAACATGTAAGCTAATCAACCTCAAGGGGTTTAATAGGAGCTACTGTGGGAAAAACGGTAAGAGTTTATGACCTATTTAATATTATCATCATTGTCTTAAAGTATTTTCTTCTTTAATTTACTATTTCTACGTAGTTATTATGAAACACGAGCTAACTTTAGATAGATAGCAGAAACAATTCAATGTTCAGCTAAATTATATAAGATATGATATTGCCGCTTTAAATGTATATATGGCACTCTAAAATCTAATACCTTTATCATATGACCCGTACGGCCCTGCTCGCGCGCTCTAATAAAACCATTGGAAAAAGTCACGTGATGGGGGCCGGACGGGTTGACGTAAGCGGGCCGGAAAAACCCGTCCGGCCCTGTTCGAATCCGCGCGCTTTCTTTTTCTTAATTATTTTTATTTTCGTGAGGGTCATATGATAAAATGCTTATTGACTGAGTTAGGTCGGGCCGTACGGGAAAATATTTGGCTCTCGGTCATTTGTACGGCATCACCTCGAGCCAAATATTTTCCCGTACGGCCCGACCTAACTCAGTCAATAAGTACATATTATTTCTGTTTACCGATTATGTTAATCATATTGTTTGTTATAAAATAATACATGTCTTCAAAAGCTTCCATTTCGTTTTTGCAGCAACCTATTTTGGAAAAGGCGTTTACTTTGCTCGAGATGCTTCATACTCGATGAGTACTAAATATTCTCCCCCAGATTCAGCAGGAAACCGCTACATATATCTGGTCAACGTACTGGCAGGGGAGTATACACAGGGAAGTCCGACTTTTATTTCACCACCGCCAAAGGACCCTAACATTCCTACAATAACCTATGATAGTGTGGTGGATGACGTTTCAAACCCATCAATGTACGTTGTTTTCCATGACGACCAAAACTATCCAGAGTACTTGATAACGTTTCAGTGAATTATCTTTGAGCTGAAAGAAATAGTTCAACTTGTATAATATTATTTTGGAAGTGCCACCTCCCAACGCGTAGCTTAGAGTTGTTTGCTGTTTCTCGCTTGTGCTTCTCCTCTGAGTTGTTTTCTCCAGGTTCTCAGGTTTTTCCTGAGATCTACCAGGATCCATCATTTGGGTTGACAAACCTGTTAGGCACTAAGCCGTCCACCCAGGAGTGATAAAGGCATTAAATTAGACTCATTAAAGCATATTATATAATTACATAGTTACATCTATATTTGCTACTAGTTAGTGCATTATGTATAGACCCAGGTACTCCCATATACAGGGCTCGAAATGTAGCCTGCCTTAGTAAAGGAGCATGCTAAAACAAAGGAAGTCATTCCAGTAAATTTTGCATGCCATTTTATTATTCATTTGGCAGTGTATCGTTATTTTCACCTGCCAAACCTGAAATTTGGCTTGTCTTTGATCATTGGCAGACCACTATTTCGAGCACTGCATATATAGCCTACGCTAGGATTTGTTACTAGTTAGTGCATGATGTATAGACCCAGGTACTCCCATATATAGCCTACACTAGGATGTGTTACTAGTTAGTGCATGATGTATAGACCCAGGTACTCCCATATATAGCCTACACTAGGATGTGTTACTAGTTAGTGCATGATGCATAGACCCAGGTACTCCCATATATGGCCTACACTAGGATGTGTTACTAGTTAGTGCATGATGTATAGACCCAGGTACTCCCATATATAGCCTAGACTAGGATGTGTTACTAGTTAGTGCATGATATATAGACCCAGGTACTCCCATATATAGCCATCAGACACGGCTTGGTTTCACTGTGCGTAGTTTCGTAGTTTCCAAATTGTTTTTTTCAATTTAGGGTTTTGTCCAATTAAATATGCAAAAAAATCGATTTGTAAACTGACACCCAGCTATTTTTCCATAAATGCTTCCTTTATTTATCCTAGATTCGTTATGTGTAGTTTGTAAAAGCTTAACAGTGCTTCAGTGTCGCCCTTATGCTTGCGTCATTCAATGCGAACTACATTTAACCCACAGGCATCACGAGCGTAAATTTTGCTTTTGAAAAAATAAAATAAAATAAGATAAGATAAAGAAATTTTGAAAGCTTGATTATAAAAGGCTAAGGATTTTAAATAAGGTTATAAAGTTTAAACGTTTTATACTGTAGCAGTCATTAGAATGAGCACATTTCATAGAAGCATGTCTTCGCAAGTCACCCCCTTATTATTTTTCTATAATCAAACAAATTTTTTAGCGTATTATGTCAAGTTTGAAATTGTTTTAAAAGTTAAATTTAAAAAACTTATACGTTTGTTAATTATGTTGTGTTTTGCCGTTTCTTTGCAATTTCGAGCATCAATCTTTTGAAAATTTATAGATAGACTCTAAGTGCCTGCAAGTTTTTTTTGGGGGGGGAGGGGTAGGGAGGGAAAAGGGGTGTCTTGTTGTGTGCGTGGTTTTCTTTCTCTGGTTTTTCCTTTTATCAAATTCCGCTGTTATAACTCATCATCATTTTCAATAATGTATTCGAAACATGGCAAGTGTGGCATGGCAAGGCAATGCATGATCTATATATGCTGTTATTTATTAAATAGAACTGAAAAGCAGAAATAAAAAACAACTTGGCAATTAAACTATATATTGTGATTCACCAAGAGAGTGTACACTAAACTTTGCTAGGTTTCGTTTTCAGGCACAGCCAGTTGCTTTCTTTAATGGCGGCAGAAAATGCAGTCGGCGTCACGACAACGCGGAAGTTTGCATTCGCAACGTTTTGCACACTGACACTACATCTGCTTCCATAAAATATTCTATGAGGTTTAAGGAAACAAGGAAGAAAAAATATTGATTAGCATTAGTAGAGTAGCAAACTAATTTGTTCAATCAACTTCTACTTGGAACAAATCAATTATAGACCACTTTAACATGGACGTAATATATATATATATAATATATATATATATGTATGTATATGTATGTATGTATTTTTCATTTTTTGTAGACCACGTGTCATTCTCTTGAGCATCATTTGTTTGGTTGGATGCAAATGAAACAAAGAATCCTATTCTATAAGAAATGACACGTGGTCTGTCCAAGCTAAAAGAAGATTGTTTGAAAAGGTCTTTCTTGAATACCGCAGTGTACCTTCTGCATCAGAAAATTCGCAATTGAGTCACTGATATGGGTTATTATAATGGCAGCTTTCCCGGAATTGAAGTCAAATGCGCTTTAGCCTTGGCCAGGATCAGGATCACACACAAAAACGACGCCTATTTTATGACACCAAACAAACCAACCATCAGAACCATACAACCTTGCAAGCAACTCAACCCAAGCTAAACAACTTTACTCTAATTTCTGTTACAACGGTGTTTCACGAGTTAGAATCAAACAGGCTGTCAACATGCATTTCATTTTGTAGTTTAGCTTGGTTGGTTAATGTGCTTTCTGCTTAACAAGAAGTCCATAGTTTGATCCTAACTAACCTTGCATATGCAATTGTTTTGAGGGGTAAATAACACTAGGTTGTTCACTGTGCTGCCTGCTAAACAATATGTCAATCGTTAGATTCCGTATCTTTCTCTCTTACTTTTTCCTCTGCACCTGTTCAACTTGTCTTCGCAAGGAACAATAGGCTTTTTAAGAAAATAAATATATATTTGAAATCAAATTAGGATAATTGTTAATTTAAAATGACATGTTTTTGTGTAAACATAGTAGCTATAATTTGATTTTTGGCTTACTTACTCAAAGTGCTTAATTTGTCATTATCTAGAAATGCAAATTTGAACTATTGCTAAGTTGAGGACAATCACGCAGTGGTCACTTAACCTTTTCGGATTGATCTCGAATTACTTCGCACTTTTGTTTTGAGTCATAAATATGAGTTGCTTTTTTCAGGTTTGTCAACTGTCAGGTTGGGCAAATTTTGGTAGTGTCAAACAAACTTTGTCAGCATGGTGCGACATCACTTAAAGATGTCTTTATTATTTAGATCTTTTCTTTCTTTTATAATGCAAGTCAGGATTTCGTCGTGGTAAAACACTCGCCTCTCACCTCTGAGGTCCGGGTTACGAATCCCAGTCTGAAACCGACCCTTACTCAATCACACCGGTTAGCGGAGCTGTGCTCCGGGCGGGTCATACATAGACTGTATAGCAGCTGCCTTCTCATTGCCTTCAGTATTGCCGAGCTAGCTTGATATTGCACGTGAGTAGAGTTATTTGTTGGTTCTCATGTTCTTCGAGGGTTTTTCTCCGGGTCCTCCGCCGGTTTTCCTCCCTCCACACAAATCAACTCCTAAATTCCAATTCGATCATGGAACAAGGACAACAGGTTTGTTAGGCGTCACTGGTTAGTTAGTGGAACCTTTGTAAAAACAAGGACGGCTTTTTATCTTATTGATATGCTTTACTTGAGGTGGTGAATTTACGATAAAACTTTTTTTTTTCCGAATTTTTCCCCCCCACACTTGTTCTACTTGTTTTCGCAATCCTGAAAGAATAATTAAAAATCAAATCAATCAAATTAGCGGTGTAATTAATTTTAATTAACAATTACGATTCTTTGTGTCAAAAATATGGTAGCTATAAGATGTTTTTTGATTACTTCAGCACACAAGGTTTTATTTCATTTATCATTCTTTATTTAAAATTTAGATGAATTTGAACTATACATTGCTAGGTTAAGGAATTTCACTTAGTGGTTACTTAACCGTAATAACAGGCCGCATGACACCCGTAAAACGAGCAGCTGTGTCAAAATAGACACCAGAAATGTAAAGAGCACCTCGATATTAGTTCAAGGGTTTGGCGAAGTTTCAGCTAAATTAACTTTGAGGTTTTATAAGGAAAGGTAGAATACAGGGTTGCACTTTGGACACAAGTAGCGGCGTAAAGCGGGAAACACGAAATAATCGGTTTGACAAAATCTAATCGCGCGTGTAGTTTATAGAGCCGGATTCTAATTCCAGAAACCATATGGCTACACTTCATAAAATATAATCACGAATAAAGTAATAAAAAAAGAAAATCAAAAACAACAACGAAAGGAATACACTAATAAGGAACCAAATAAAAAGTAAAAATATTTGTCACATCAAAACGTTTTAATAGTGAGGAAAAATGGCGAGTGTTACTTATCCTATGTAAACATATTTCTTTCCTTGTTGACTCTCTTCTTCTTTTTCTTCGGGTTTTTCCTTGGCTGCTTACAACTGGACTCAATTACTAAAAAGAAACTAAAATATGTGCTACAAGCACTTATATAGACCCCTTGCATTGATGTTCTGGGGGATAAAACAATAGATTGTCTTTTCTTATGAAAAAAAAATCCATTGTTTTGTCCCCCAGAACAATTCCTCTCGGGACTCAGTGGAAGGGGTCTATAATCATAATAATATTTATCGAACTAATAAGTCATTAATTTCATAAACGGCGTCAAGCACACAAGGTTGCAGACTGACATCTTTTACAATCATTCATCGATTGGTCAAATAAAGTATGAATAATAATTGTAGTTCCCAATTCCCGAGGAGGAATTTTAATTTACTTAATTATATATTACATTGAATAATAATTTAACAGTTGTTATATCGCATAGTTAATTAAAATATACTTAAATACCAACCAACAGCCAATCGAAATTGAGAGAGATTTCTGTGATGCAAAGTCGTGCTATCAGTCGATTGCTGCGGCGAGTAGTCATTAAATATTCAGAAAGACCGGGAGCATTGGCTGTTACAATTATATAGTATTACCACTAGTTGGATTTCACTAATTAACAATTAGACTATGAGGTCGAGTTTTCTAGGAGTCAATAGATAGTCGAAGAGGCACGTAGCACTTTATTTGAATGTTTTGCCTGTTCTTACCGTTTAGTTAGTTCTCCTCGAATACCTGTGAATAAGTTGTCTTCTGGATTTTTTCTTTTCTTTGAGGAAATCCTTTTAAAATGCCCTCGCATCTTGTAGTCAGTTGTTCGTCCGTTGTAAGTTTGCACATGGAAATCTCAGTGAAATCTGACGGATGCTTTTTGTTAGAATTGCCATAATTCTTCAGTTTTTAACTTATCAAAACATTCATTCCTTTCCTTGATACAGTCTTGTATTTTTCATAATCGATTTGTATACACTAAAGTCAAATTTGTAGAAAACAAACAGATATTTCAACGGTTAAACTTGACAACGGACTTGTTTGTTTTTCGGTACTCACTATCTATCACAGGATAAATAGCGAGTACGTTAGCCAATCAGATTGCAGGGTTCGTGATAGTATGCTAGTAGGTTTATGCTGTACCGATTAGTCAAATCCATCTAGTCTGTCTGCTGCGTTCTGATTGAAAACCTCTGTGGAAACCTATTCAAATCAGTGTCTTCCGAATAGATTTCGGCTTTAGCTTCGTTGTTTGTTGTGCACATTTCAGACCATGTGATGTCACTCTTGGGAGTTTATTCTTTCATGTGTAAATATTTTAACAAGTTCGTCATAAAAAAAAAACATTCTCAAGGGAAGAGCATGGCACACGGGTTCAAATCCCGTTCAAGACTCAGAATTTTTAAATTTCTGAGTCTTTCAATTTGCAGCTGCATAAGTTGCTTCATATACTGCGAGTAACAGCTCAATTTGATACATTACAACCGCAGTACGAATATAAATTTCATATATATTCTCATACACATATATCTCAAGGGAATGTAATAATAATAATAATAATAATAATAATAATAATAATAATAATAATAATAATAATAATAATAATGATAATAATAATGATAATAATAATGATAATAATAATGATAATAATAATAATAATAATAATAATAATAATCAGAATCAACTACACATGTACTAAGTGGCTGCTCAAAGATCGCCCAAAGCCTTTACACAGCCAGACACGACAGAATGCTGAGACCGATATACCACTGTTTGCTGGAAAAGTACAACTTTCAGGAAAGCGACAATGGAAAGCCATGGTACCAACAAAATCTACCATCAGCAGTACTTCAAAATGAAAAGGCAAAAATATACTGGAATGTACCCTTTCAACTTGAGAAAGCTCCAGAAAACAGTGCCAATAAACCCGACATAGTTGTACAAGATAAAGAAACTAATGCTTGGACACTATTTGAAGGCACAGTTTGTCAAGTTGGTAAGATTGCGGAGAGAACTGTTGAAAAACAAGAAAAATACACGGAACTACTTGCAGGCATCAAAAAAGAGTGCAAAAGCTCAAGTGTAAATCAGATTAACATAGTGTTTGACTTTCTCGCAGGACATCACGAACAGCTAAGAAAAGACCTAAGAACAATTACAAATACAGACAGGGAAGTGAACTTTCTTATAGAACGATGTCAGAAATGGATTTTAAGCCAGAACGTTAATATAGTCAAGAAGTTCTATGAATATGCATAAGCTGAAGAAAGGATTGAAAAAAAATGATGAACTTAACCAGCCTAGACTTAGTCCGCTGGTCAATGTAAACATGATATATACAGACAAATAAAACTTGCCATAATAATAATAATAATAATAATAATAATAATAATAATAATAATAATAATAATAATAATAATAATAATAATAATTTGGAAATTCGTATTTTAATTCCAATTAATAAATATATAATTTTAATAACAATAATGTAATAATAATAATAAGTTTGTAAATCATTAAAAAAAAAAAATAAAAAAAATGATAAAAGAATATTTACATTATGTACTTTGTGAAAATTTAAAGAGAAAAAGTTACTATTTACAAAAAACTAGAAAAAAACAAAATGAAAAACAAGCATTATAAAAAAATCTAAAATTATCTAATATCGGCAAGGTTAGTATTAATGCTAAAGTCCAATAGAAAGTCACTTTCGTTGTTCTTATAAAAAGGAGTGCGGGAGCCTCTAATGCATGTAATTACAGCTTTCAAAATCTCAAACGACAACTTTGTTCTAATATATGTTATTGTGTCAGAATAGCTTTATCCAGTTTTGTTCGCCAGTTTATCCGCTAGAGTTTTTAGGAAAATTTGGCTTTCCTTGCCCATACCACCATTGGTCCCAAAGATAAGCGGTGTAAATGAACCCATTTCCACTTCCAGAACTCTCTGTTGATATTTTCTTTTCTTTTCTTGCTCTTGTTCGTTGAATATTGATGAGGTGGTTTTCTTCTGGTTGCACTTGGAGTTGACATGCGACACTCGTACGTCAAAAAATGCTGTCACTCCTCGTTGCCAGAATGCCCCCGCTTTGATATCCAGGCGTGCATCATCATCATCATCATCATCATCATAATAATAATAATAATAATAATAATAATAATAATAATAAGTATAGGAAATCGCACAATCTTGAAGGCTCGTGCAATTACAAGAACTTTCAAAACATTACTCAAATCTATTAATTTCCAAATTGTACGAGAAGATCGTGCGATTTTTTGTTTATAGTTCACTCAACAAAATTTCAGTAAAAAATGCGAAGCGATGCCGTTCATCTTTGTCTATTTGGCGGCCGATTTTCAGTCCATCGCGCAACTGAAATGCATAAAAAACTTAGTTCTTACGGCTTTAAAATTTTATTTATATGTTTTTTAAGTACAAAATGATAGAAAATAATTGTTTTGACATTGTTTTGGCCGTGTTGCCATAGCGACTTAATTCGGTACTCCTACGGAGTACAATTAACGCTATAATTGTACTCCTCTCTACCAATCAGAGTCGAGTAATTTTGTTGAGTGTACTATAATAAGTTTATAAAGAAATACTTTTTGTAATAATAAAAAGCTTGTTAAGTTGATTTTATGGATAATTATATAAAAAACAGAATATTACATGGGCGCTTGGAGATACGAAATGTATCTTCTCGTGTTGAAAATCTCTCACTCGTTCGCTGCGCTCACTTGTGAGAGATTTTTTCAACACTCGAAGATACATTTCGTATCTCCAAGCGCCCATGTAATATCCTCTATTTAAAAGTGATAGTAAGTGAAATGTATACTGTGAATTACCAATTGAAATCCCAGACATAAGTCCCTCCTTTATGTATACACCCTCTCCCACCCAATGAATTAAAGGTGATAATAAGTGGGATTTAAATAACTAATGAAATCCCCGAGCTATATAAATCTATAAAACATAATGTTCATGTACAATAAGAGTTATTCAAAGTTTAGTCATTTTTTCGCCCGTTCCCACAGGATATTTTTGGCGTCACGGTTAAAAGCTCTTAAATTTGCACAAGTTGTTCTGACATATGGTGGTAGTTCATTAAATATTTTTGACGCAGAGTCTTGAAACGTCCCTGATTCTAGTGGGATACAAACTTGAGGGGCTTTGCTTGAACGTAATTGCCCTTTCGGTGCGTGTAGCTGGGGAGGTATACTGGCCAACGCTTGTTGTGTATTGCATTGCGGTCGGTTCTTATCAGATTAAATTGAGTTCGCTCTCTCGCTGGTAGCCAGCCGAGCTTCACAATATCATGTGATCTGAATCGAAATGGCAATTTGCACGATGCTAATGAGGTCTATTGAGCTGCATTCCGACGTACTGCAAGGGTATACATGTTATTTTGCTTAGAAGTGCAAAATAGGCGAAGTTGAAACAGCCGAAAACCAAGGTATTATCTTGAGAAAGCTAAAAACACTAATTTCCCCAGAAAGGTCATTTATCCTAATAACGTTTTCCGACTAAAATTCCATGGGCACTTGTTTGCTGTTATAGACTTCGCATTTATAATGAGCAACATTTGATAGAAAACCTTCTCAATTGCAAAATAAAATACTTAATTACCTAGAACGTCGGCAATAAGCCTATACATCCCTCGGGCCTGCTGCCTTCGAGATGTATATGGGTTATTGTCTCCGTTCTCGGTAATTAACTCTTACATAACGTTTTCCGACTAAAATTCCACGGGCACTTGTTTGCTGTTGCGGAGAGGGAGCGTCTTTCTGACTTACCTCCTTTCACGTTTTGATGACGGATTGATCGTACACCGATACGTCCAGAAAGAAAGAAATACTAAGGTAAATTATAAAACGGTCGTTGTTCCACCGATCGCTGATTTAGATTTGGACTGGGGAAATCCTGTAGTCAATATACTACACTAAATAGGATGGAACAGCAATTGGAGCAAAATACCGTCAAAGTATAAACTGAGGAAGGGAGAAGTTGGGCAAGGGAAAAACAAACAAAATACAACATAATAATAACGAAATATGTTTAAAACATGTACAGGAGAAGGAAAGCCACCAAGCTTAAACCTTCTTCACTGCCTTTTGTATCTACGATCAAGTATTTCATGCAGCTCGTGCAAATTTGCTTTACGCCAGGGGATCCAGATGCTAAACCAGTGCTAGTGCTCCGTGAAATCTTAGGCAGATTTGAAAAATGATGACTAGATAATGCCCGTGTATATATATATATTTACATGAGTTACGCAAAAGATGGTGCAAAATGAGGTAACAACAACAATAATGCATGATTTATTGATGGCATGTCTACATTCTTTATACAATGACATTACAAGTTAAGTACAAACTATTGAAATAGATCTCTAACTTGGGCGTAGTGCTCTCCATTTCCGACCACCTGTCCGCATTCTTTAGAGTATTATTTCTTTTCTTAACGGTTGGACATGAGAAGACACATATACGAATATGGATGTGGTTTAAACAATGAATATATTCTCAAGTGATCGAGTGACAAGTGTACTGAAATGGGAAAACGTTATGCCCGATGCTAATAGGTATATTAATTTCTATACAAGCTACACTTTAAAAATTAATGGTCTGAAAATGCATATCAAAGTTCAATGATTACGGCGTTAGCGCAAAACTGACACTTCCTTCGCGTCAATTTCAGTGATCTTCTATTGGTCTTCTTATAACTACGACATTTTAAACCCATCTTGTATTTGAAGGGTTCGTTTCCGTCAGTTCCTTAGCTCTTAGGTTCAGCACCACAGTTAATTAAACTAAAAGTTTCTAATGGACCGACCCTCTATAGCTTATAGCTCTAAATTACATTATGGATGAGTATTGGTTTTCAATGTCTGCAAGTTCATCCGTCTCTGCTAAATAATTAACGATTTTGATCCGTATAACTAGTATAAGTACGGTAGTTATACGTAAACTAGAATAAAACGAACCCTGTATTTCAGAATTAACATTAATCGAGTTACCAAGTCTACAATAAGCGGGTATACCCATTTATCCACTCGTCATCAGTCGGCGACATAGGACGTTTCCCCTCTGATTGTTAAAGTGCAAATGAACCCTTTGACAATACATTCAGTACTGGTTCTGCATAAAGTAAATACTTGATTGGTAAAATATTTTTGGATTTGAGTGATGCGTCTCTAACTTATGAAGGTTTATACTTCCAATATGTTAATGATGATGACGTCAGGTAAGGTATTTGAGTGTTTTTGTTGTATCTAGTAATACTAATGCTGGCCATTTTGAAAATAAAAAATTTAAATAGCTTTCATGTAAACTATGAGTAAAATAAAGATGCTTTTTAAATACAGTATCTATGAACCAGTTCGATTTTGTATATTTAATTAAGCCTTAATAGACGTCACACTCATTAGCATATTGGAAGTATAAACCTTCATAACTTAGAAACGCATCACTCAAATCAAGAAATATTTTACCATTCAACTATCTACTTCATGTAGAATCAGTTCTGAAAGTATTGTCGAAGGGTTTCATTTGCACTTTAAAATGGTTGGCACGTAGAATGGCCGTATTGTCTTTAAACAACAAAGCAATTCAACCCGGGGGGGGGGGGGGGGCATACTTGCCATACTTAGCACCATAAGTGTAAGCACCATAATAGTTATTTTTATCGAATCATTTATTATCTAGCTATATAATCTATACGCTAGCAAATATTTCCCACTGCCATAATCTTGCGAAATTATTTAAACGTGATGAGATAATCGGGATAGTTCTGAGTGTCATGGAATACAACGAAGATTGACGGGTCTGACGTACTGTTGACTACGGTGTCGTAAGTTATCGTAGGATTGTTTTGGTTCTTCGCCGGTGGTGTAATCATGTTACTTTGTCCAACTGTGTAGTCCCCTACCAGCACACTTGCCATATACATATAGCGGTTTCCTGCGGGATCTGGCGGAGAATAAGTTGAACTCGCCGAGTACGAAGCATCCCGAGCAAAATAGACCCCTTTTCCAAACGCCGTAGCTATAAGAAAAAAATACATTAACGACATCACAAATTACATAAGTAAAATCACAGGAAGGTCATAGCATGGGAAAATTACTAGGGGAGTGCAACTCGATCTATTTCACTGGTCCATCAGATTGCTAGCACTCACGCGCTGATTGGTTGGTGGCTGTTACGTCGTCTTCGTAAGATGCTGAAAGGTTTTTTCGGCGCCTTGATTCTAATCAATGAATTTCAGCCTGCTAAATTCTGTTTTTATGGACAAATTTACGAAAAAAATGAAAATTCTTTCGAAAACATATGGATTCAAAAATAAGACTGTATTATACAAGGCCATGCTCCGAACTCGTAGTGATCTTAATAACTGACATCAAACCTTCAAATTAGCTTGAATACTTCCCAAGACAACTAACTCTAAATCCAAGACTTAAATTGCTCTGTTTTACGAGAAAACCGACGCCAAAGAACTCCAAGATTAACGAGGCAGTGTTTAAAAAAATTCATATTCATAAGATTTGAATAGTTTTTCATTTGTCGCTCCTTTCTTTCAAACCGTCGGACTCCGATTCCACAATACTGTAGATTTCTTGAACTGAGATTTCCGAGTGAAAAACCAAAAGACGAACTGTAGAAAACTGCTGATTCTCTAATTTGTAAGAAATGAAGTATCAAATCCAGTAAGTATTTATCACTGTTACAATAATTACTTCACAAACACACGAAAGAAAATTGTTAGCACAGCTCATTGTACATTCTTGGACAACAGCTCTGCATATCTACGGCTATGCTCCTCTTCAGATCTTTCATTCAGTATGTCGTAGACGGCTTTAGAAAAGGAGTTTTAAATATGACCAATGCTTAAACATGGAATTTCAACCTCAATGAACCATTTTAGTTAAAAAAAAAACCAGTCCTGGGGAGTCCTGGGTTTGTAAAAAAAAAAACGGTGTTTGCTATACCATCTTAAGCCTGGTTCATACTACCGTCATAAGCCTCGTAAATAGGAATCGCAATCTCAATTGCAGCAAGAACCTTACCATCTAGCGCGAATAAAAATAACGCAAGCAGAATTATATCCTCGCTTCGACGGTTGATCCAGGCATTCTTTTGTATTTTTCCGCGATGTCGCTATGCTTTCTGCTTCGTTAGCCTGGGCATACACTCTGTCATTGATCAAATACTGTATTCCGATTCTGATTCTTTGATTCATGTGCATGATTATAAGTATAACAATCGAAATTGGAATTGTATGAAAAAAACAAACCCTTCTGTTCCTTTACTTTCCGATTTTTAGTTCACACTTGCCATTACGATTACGATGCTAGTGTGAACCAGGCTTTAATTTGCGTATTTTTATACGTACATTTTTTATATAGTTTACATTTTATCAGAAAAGTCTGGTCTTCACTCTTGCGACATAGTCGGTGAAATCCACTCATCATAAAGCCACGTCTACACGATCAATCTTTATGTGGTAATTTTTAATTGCTCGTGTAGATAACGAAAATTGCGCGTTTTTTATGTGGCAACTATAGTTGTTGGAAAGCTGGCGTCCTAGTTCTTTATGTGGCAAAAAAAAAAAAAAAAAAAAAAATGCAACACACCGAAACTTGTCCGTGTGGACGAGAAGACACATAAATGTGGCAATGATTTTGACGTTATCTGCGCATTTAATTAAACATGGCGGCTTCAATAGAGAGAAAAAACATGATATTATTAAAAATAAAAAAAAAGACGAGAATAAAAGAACGGGAAAATAGACTTGAAACTACTGACTAGAAAAAGTATTGAAAGCCATCACGATCTGTTTCCACCAACTCTTTTACTAGATTATCAGCAAATCCTTGAGCCTCTCTATGTAATTGGGTTTTCCAGGGTTTTGCCCACATTTTCTATGTATTTTTTTGGTCTTTTCAATTTGATATGTCATTAATAAAGTTGCTATTGCAGCAGCATTTCTAGTTCTTTTCTTTATTGGTGCCATCTTGTTTTGTCCCCTAGCCTTTATTTCATCTCCTTTTTATTATTACTGACGCAAATTGACGACAAATACTTGCCGATCGTCGACACAAGCAAATATAAGTTGCCACATAAAGTTGTCACATAAAAATTGCTCGTGTAGACCGGGTTTTAAACATAAGCAAAAGTTAAGCAAAACGAAAACTCCCGATATCCTCCCGATTTGACTTCTGATGCGCTCCCGACTCACCATCTACATCGAGGGATTCCCGCGGATGTCAAAAGCAAAACATCTAGAAAACGTCCGCTTGGGAGAAATTCAAGGCGAAGAACAACAGCAATAACTATTTCTCTTGTAGTCAAAGATGAATCAAATGTAATCGTCAAGAATTCAGGAGTTTTTCGGGTAACAACCGTATATTTTTACTTTCTAGAAAAACCCTGCTAAAACTAATAACTAACAATAATAATGATGCTTAGTATGTACTTGAAAATAATTATACTTACCCACAGTAGCATTAGAAACGTCTTCAGCAACCCCTCGGATAACAATGCGGTTGATTCTCTGGTCTATCCGTATCTTGGTGTGGTGTGTTATCTCCATTTTCATTACCCTGCTTCTTTGTGAATCTGACAGTTTACCAATAGCCTTGTGTTCAATCTCTTTGGTTTTAGAGTTTTCTGTTATCAGGTTGAGGATGTCTGTTTCTGCTTTCTTCAAGTTTTTATCGGATGCAGCATAGATCTTTTCATTTTTACAAAGTAAGAAAGAATAAATATTTGACAAGTTTGAAAACTGTAAATTCCATCAAAACTATTATCTGACGTTTCTAGATATATAGAAAGTGGAGAGCGTTTGCTTTTTTTTTTAAATAAAAACGGTTAGCGTTTTCGATCATTCGAGTGTGGGCGCAAGGCCAAAACTTTCATCAAAAATTATGTTTTTTCAAACGAAAACGCAATAGATTGGGCGGGGCCTAAGACAAGGTAATAATGACTAGTGGTAACTTGTTGGTGTGTTAATTATAGATACAACAAATGACTATAAAGGAAGCTTAAACATTGTATAAAAAAGGGTTTATAATGGTGCCGTTTATAATTGAAAATTAGAAGAAGAGTATAATTCATGCTTGATAATGCGCGGACTAGAAAATACCACAAAGAAACAGAGAGAACAAAAGACATGGAAGCTGAAGCGCTCATTCGGCATCAAATAGAGATTTTTAGTTCCCTATTCCATATGGAATGAATGAACGGTTCGCTTTTGATTGTCTTCTTTTCTCTTTGTGGAGACGATGTTTTGTCATACTGCTTCCCTTTGGCCATACTTTAAACCCTGTTTCATTTACCCCGACAAAGGACTAGTTACGTGTAAAACTGTTAAAACTTCAGAATAGATGTATTCCTATTGCCTTTGTCAGAGATATATGTTAAAGCTGAGCAATTATGTACGTACTTGGAGCCACATCTTGTCTTCAGGGTGGAATGACAAATCCTCTGCGTTTCCTGCAATTTTAGGAATAGACTCATTTGGCCCAGTAACAGCTTCACCAAAGCCAAACATTCCCTTAACTCCAGGCTTAAATCCTTTCCAGAGTGTCGCCAACATCGACGATTGTGATTCAGACACTTCTTCGATGGCATTGTCGAAAACCTGGAGTATACGTTCTTGAAAGATGACAATGCGTATGTGACTAACTGACGTTGGGTTTTGCTGTGAAAACTTTCCAATAGCGGTCAAAAGGCCCTTAGCTGCATCCTTTGGGCTTATTCCTCCCATTCCAGTTCCTATGGCAGGGACGGCAATGGACGTAATCCCCATATCATCAGCTTTGAGAAAGCACTTAACCATAACGTCTGTGATTCCTTTTGAAACAAAGGAAGTAGACACTAATGCCAGATGAAATATATTCTTCGTAGGAAGATTGCCGGCTGAAGTCGAGACAACAGATCCTGGTTTTTGAAGACCTAGTTTATTACATTCTTTTTGTATAGAGGGACCACCCGCTTTGGCAATAGCGGCTCCCACTCCTCCTCCAAAAGATACGTTAAGACTTGGGTTTGATACTGTCACTATAGCATCTGTTGTTTCTTTAGTGATATCTCCGGATACGATTTCCAAACGAACAGAGCCAATGTATGAAGAACCTTTGACGTCTTCTTCCGAGATGGCAACAAAACTTTCAATAGGCTCTCTGGAAGTTAAGCTCTTGCCAAACTCTCCGTTATCTTCACTTTCTGGGACGTAGCTTCGTCGCTTGCCCTTTGCCACCTTGGGTTTCCTGCTTTTAAGTTCGTCCTGGAAGGCTTGTATAGTAGGCTGATCTTTATGGAAAAGCACTAAATGAATTTCATTCAAAGGGCTTTGAGGATTTTTACTCTTAAAAGCGTCTGCTTCTTCGAAAAAAGCTCTGGCAACAACGTCTCTAGGAAAGCCAAGTTTTCCTGTTCCAATGGCTGGAAATGCGATGCTGGAAAATCCCCTCTCGTCCGCTTCTTTAAAACAGGATTGGATCAGAGAACGCAGGATCTGAATAACCGAGGAAAAGGAAAAGGCATGATCATATAATTAATTATAAAACAACAACAACATAATTTCTGGTCCTCAATTTATTAATAACCTTTGATCTCTCACTATCAAACATTTACTCTGGTCACGAATTCCTTTTAGATTATAATTTTATAGTACATACCGGTTCCCCTTGTCCATTTTGCCAATCCCCTGCAACTACGTGGAATACATTTTTGCATCCAAGATTGAACCCATCTGTAACGATCCCTTGACCAGCTGACAAAGACCCATTGGAATTACATTCTTGCTGTAATTGTGGACCTGCAGCATCACTGAGGGCTCTAGCGCAAGGGTTTCTGCTCAGATCAAGGTCCGAAGCCACTGTGTTAACTACGGCATGGGCCTGAAGCATTATAAAGAAAATACATAAATAACGATCCTTCTTCTACAAGTAAAAGCGTGCAAATAACCTAGCACAAAATTTTCAGATTATTTCGCCAAATCATTAATAAACAACACCTTGACCTCATCATATTTTTTTCGAGAAGGAGTATTGCTACCAGATAGCTAAGTTGCATCACTAAAATGTATAACGGCTTTATACGTTCAAGCTACAGCCAGAACAACCCTCGTTGTCTTAGATATAAAAGACAAGTATGTGCCGCCTTTGCTCCGCCTTTGCTCTGCACTCGGTAAGTAAAATGGAAATCTCGTTACATTTCGAGTCGTTCAACATGGAGGGTGACAAGTTTAACGGATGTCCTTTGCACTGAACAAGGTTCAATCGCGGAAAAAAAATTATTAGTATCATTAAAAATGTTAGTTTTTCAGACTGCTAAAGTTTAGGATTCAAAAGTGGATAATAACGATGAGGTTAATGAGAAGATAACAGACAATCTAATTCAAATTGGAGTCAGTTTACACGAGTATTTTTCCATTGAAGAGTATCCCAATTTTTTTAGCCGTTATAGGTAAGGGCAATGCGCCAGTTATTTGAAATCGATAATTTGTATTCATTCGCAATTGCACTAAATTGCAGCTTTTCAGTTAAAATTTATTTGGAGTAATTGCAAAGTGATTGAAGAGCTGAATAAACGTTGAGCAATTGATCACATTTATTTACTTCTTCTTTTGCAAGATCGCCAACAACGACCAAAATTTTCATCCCTTGTGCTGTCGTAAGAGAATTTAGGTCGTCGTAAACCCCTGCACTTTCTAATTCTATGGATGTAGCGGCAGGCTCATCTCTAATAGGCTCATTCATTCGTTCTTTTCCTTTTGTGCGCCCTCTTCCCCTTCCGTTTCCTTTTGCTCCTTCCCCAGTTTTTGCTTCAGCCTTAGGAGTTGCACCATCTTTAAAGGAATGTTCTTTACCAAATCTCGATTTCATCTCATCGTGAAAGGCTTTAATGACGGAATCATTCATGTCGACGAAGTGAATCTCAGACAACCTTGAAAGAGATTTTTCTTCTGAGTATTCGAGTGCACTTTCTATCAATGTTTTGGCACAAACTTCAACAGGACATCCAGAGATGCCTGCGCTTATTGCTGGAATAGCAATACTTGAAAACATTTCCGCTTTTTCCAATGAATTGTACACGGTCTGGCCAAGTATAAGGGCTTTTTTTCCTTTATTATCGTGAGTTCTCGTATTGTAGTATCCCATATTTGAATCCCATCTAGGTCCCACAGCATGCACAAGACATTTGCAAGGCAAATTCCCGGGTTTGGACACAAAAACCTCTCCATCTAATAGAATGCCATTTCGCAAAACATATTCATCGCACTCATCCTGGATTTCTTGCCCACCTTTAACTAGAATACTCTTTGCAAGTTCATCGATGTGCTTTAGACTTTCGTTGGCAGCATTTACCATGACATCGACTTTGTGTTCGGTTAGATCTCCCTTGTACAGTAAGATTTTCTTTCCCTCAGGTGTATCGAAGCTACAAACAAGTTTGGAAAAGTTTTTGTTTCCATAAATATTTTTAGAAAAACCTTGTTTAGTATCAGTTGTCGTACATCGTTCTATTATGCAGTTATGCTCATTTTCAACAACTGATAAATGAGTGATCCCCTTTCTTTCGCTAAAAAACCTTTTCATTCCTGGTTTGTCCAGATCTACTTTACGATTCTTGATCTCATCGATTAGCTTTTGAATGTTTGGAACAGCCTTATGGATCCCATCTCTGGTACCAGACACTACAAGTACACTCATTCCGTCCTCTTCCTCAGTTTTATTGATCTTCACGGACTGGTTAGATAACGACTTTTCCATGCTTTGAATGGCATCTATTTTGTATTTAAAAAAAACCCTGAGACGACCAATTTCAGCATCAATGACTTTATCTAGAATAATGTTATCTTCAAAAAAATCATCTACTTTTTCTTTAGCTCTGTCGAAATCTTCCTTGATACCAGCTATCCACAATGTACTTGCTGCTGGTTCTTCCCTTATTCGTAACACCATCGACTGTTGGATGCATGGAATGCTTCAGCTTTTTCCATTTCTCAGAATGAATGAGTTGCTTTTGATGATAATTTAGAGGGATGCTTTGTTCTGATGTCAAATCTTTGATGAGATTAACCGCCTTTTTTGCATCTCTTCGATCAACCGCGGTCACCACAAGCTGATTGTCAGAATTCGAAACCCAATTTACAACGGCATCGATGTGTTCTTTTTTAAACTTTGTTGCCATGTATGTTTTTCCTGCTCGAGAAACAACAATACCAGCTATGGATTTAGGTAGTTCAACAACCGCTTCCTTTGCTTTGGAAAGAGTTTGCCAGACGGCAAGGTTTCCTTCTCTCACCACGGTTTCTGGTCCCCTGAAGTTAATGGTTCCGTCCTTCTTCGAAAATTTCACTTCAAGATCTTTAAACCTTGCTTGTAGATCTTCAACAAATCCACTGGAATTCAACAACTCGAGTTGTGCTTCTGTAACAGCAATGCTTTTAGTCGTTTTGTTTTTCTCGAATTCTATTTTACTTTGTATTTCAGTATTTAAATCGTTCAAATGTTCTGCTAACTCAGATACGTCGACCTGCTTACCTGTGAGTGTAAATGAATGTTCTTTTTCCTTGCATATTACATCCAATCGTGTTTTAAAAGATGCACATTTTTCTTTTGCCTTTTTATATGTATCCTTCCAGGCTTCTTGTGAAACGGTGATCTTTTCTTTTACAATCTGGTTGATGTAGGCAACAAAAACTTCACAGGAATTCTCCCATGTCTTCTTGTCCATCTTGGGGTCTGCACAACCCAAAACAATCTCCCCTGAACCTTCCTGCCACGTGTACTTTGCTTGACGTTCCTGCAGAAGCTGGTCGAATTCTTGTTTCGAATACTCGCATTTGTTAATGAATGCCATCGCCTCTGGATCTACTTTCTTAACTATTTCCTTTTTTCCTCCTCCAGGGTCGGCTGATGACTCACCAAGAAAGGGATAAAATGAAACCACTTTCAGCTTTGCGCCATTTATCTTGTGATTACCTTGAACAACGGTGTTTACAACTGGAACGAGTTAAAATACAAAAATAACTAATAATGTGAGAAACTGCAAAATCTGGTGTTCCCCTTTACACAAGAGTGCCTTTAAAGTGCCAAATAAACTCTTGAGGCTTCCTAAATTGAATAGTTAAATAACAAAATATCTTCATATAATTTGACTGATGCACCTTGGAGATATTATACCCTTAATGTCTGGTCGCGAGGGAAATAGTTTTGTTTTTCCGAGAGTTAATTTCCCGAGGGACCAGACATTAAGTGTTTTGTCATATAGCAATAATTGAGAAATATTAAGAAGTCAGTTTACGAAATAAGAACTTTATTTAGCAAGCTAAATGCATGAAAACTGACCATGATTTTAAATATACAACTCACATACGGTCTTGTGTTTCTCTACCAAAAAGCGAGGAGAGTAGCAACATCATTTTTAGTCCCTTTTTTGTATTTTCCGTATCCTTTTTCACAAATAAAAGTTTGTAATAATCGGTAGAAACACTGGAAAATCTCTATTGTTTCGCTTCGAGCTCCATTTGTACTGAAAATTCAAGCAAAGTATCTGCTCCCGCTCTGTTGATTTTCCCGTTCTGATCACGTGCACTTGTTATTTTCACGATTACTGTCACGTGCAACTTATTTCCCGGTCGGGATACATTTAAATTTAACTAGTGTTACGTGGTCATCTTTCAACCAATGAGAGTGTTCGTTATATCGGAAAATTTCGTAGCTCAATAGCAATAAGGGTTATACTCCCAATATGTTAATGTATGGTGAAAAACCTTCTATTTAATTTGGTCAAAAAGAGAAAAGGAAAAGGTTGGGATTGGATTGGATTGGATGCATTGTGTTTTTCATGTAAAAAATACGAAAGTACCCTTATTTCAAATATTCAACAATTATTCGCCGAAGGCGAAGTGAATATCGGGGAATAAAAACCGAAACGAAGTTGAGGTTATTTTCCCCGATATTCACTGAGCCTGAGGTGAAAAATTGTTTTAGTATAAATACACAGGTGATTCTTTCAAAAAAAGAGGAAAAATAAGATAAAACACACATCTAAAATTATGAAACAGCAAAAATGCGGCTGGCCGCCATTTTGGAATATCACTGGAGTTGATTATCGTGTGAAGTATTTTTAATGCTTTATGGCGGACGTCCTGGATTTACGGTTTCAAAGGTCCTCTCAAACAATTGAAACCACTATAAGGCTCATATAGCACTGCTATTGGTAAGCTCAATCGATTTTCGTGATCTACTGCAATTTTCATACTTTTGCGAACTCTCAAATACCGAACGAAGTAGGACGACAGACGCCGACCTAAATCCGAGTAGATTTCACAACGGGTACATCATCATCATCATCATCATCATCATCATCATCAGCAGCAGCATCATCATCATCATCATCATCATCATCATCTTTATTTGTACACAAGGAACA
Organism: Actinia tenebrosa; assembly: GCF_029948245.1. Taxonomy (NCBI): domain Eukaryota; kingdom Metazoa; phylum Cnidaria; class Anthozoa; order Actiniaria; family Actiniidae; genus Actinia; species Actinia tenebrosa. Next base: position 8,506,059 of record NW_028292579.1, on the reverse strand, counting down.
ATACTGAACAATAGACGTGTTCAGTTTACAAAACTTTAAATGAAATATGTAATATACATCAGAAAAAATCTGTTAACATTTGGTCAGCTACGATTTCAAGCTCACGCCCCCTCATGTGAGCCCATACAAGTTATGTCTCAAAAACACGGTTTTTTGATCTTTTCTCAAAAAAATGACTATCTAGGCAAAAAACAGAAGTGGATTCAGTTAATTCAACTATTCACGGACTGTATTATATGGTTTAGATTGAATTCTATTATAAAAAAACCACCGTACTTTTTGAGTGGAATGTACGCTATTGGACGTATTTTACAAGAGAGAATGCATGACATAACCGGGGTCAAGCTAGAAAATCGTCTCTCCTTGATATAAAACAGAACCCGTCAAAAAAACAGAAGTGGATTTGAAAACCCCGGGCTTTCCTGAATATTTTGGTATATAATTCATAGGAATTTATTACAATTTAGAACCATATTTTTGCTGATTTTATCAAGCTCATACTATCTTTTGACCTATACATTCGCCTCTTATGGTTTCTTAGGTTTCGTAGCCTCGAAAACACGCTAACTACTAGTTAGCAAAAGAACAGAAATTTACGGGTCATTTCGGATGTTTTATCATGCAGTTTACTTGTGCTATATAACTTTACTTTTAAGAACAACCTTTTGCTTTGGAAAGAGAGGAAAAAGACCGAAAAGAGCAAATAATCCAAATGTATGGGCATTTTTTTCCAATGACTAATAATATCAAATATATATCTATATGTACAGTACACAATATTTAAAAATTATCTACAATTAGGTAAGCTTCTATAGATAAAACACTTTTAAAACCTTCAGTTCTCATTCTAGGTATTATGAAAGAATGACTCCTATTTCTTAAAACCCGATTCCTGGTAGGGGCCAAGAGGTGATAATGAGGATTGTCAGGAGACTTAATTTTTTCCCAAAGTTTGTAATCCTTTTCAGTGGGTGGCGGTAAAAAGCTGAAACGGAAACAGCGGAAAGCTGAAAGAGCTGAAGGAGCTGAAAAGTGCAGAAATGTCATAAATTCAACCTATTTCTGTGCTTGAATTACTTTCATCACTCTTGTTATCACGAAAGAGCTGTAAGAGCTTTGCTTTTTTCCTTTATATACTTTGCAGAGGAAAGTCAAAACAAAAAAAAAACAAAAAAAAAATCAAAAACAAAAAACAAAAAAAAAACAAAACAAAAAACAAAACAAAACAAAAAACAACAACAGCAATAAATCTAGCTCAGTCCGAGAAGCGCTTGACAACTGTCTTCGCAGTAGGCGAGCGACGTTAAGTTGACCAATGAGCAGCCGGTTGCTAAGAAAAGGTGCTTGGTCTTCCAGAAAAGTAACTTGATCAACGTCGCAATATAAAGTTGGACTTCTTAGTGGGTGTTCAGTATCAAAGAAATATTTTCAAAGCTGACCATTCACCGAGCGGTCCGGCAATGAAGCTCTTCATTCTAGCCAGGATCAAAATCTGAGCAGCACGATAGAAGGCTTAACAAGAAATCTCTGTGCATGGACTTTATTTAATTTTATTTATATTCTAATACTATGTAGAAATTTTATTTTTCGTTAAAAAGAATGCGTGACATTGACCTTGCTAGTCGGTCCATTGCCTGGTATCTCTGCAGTTAACATATTTTTCTTTTTTTTTTTCTTTTGGTTTAGTTTGACATTATTTATATTATATCATCTTTCATAATATTTGTCTACTGATTATTATCTATGATAATAAGAAGTTCTGCACTTTTCTGCACTTTTCAGCTATTTCAGCTCCTTCAGCTGTTTCCGTTTCAGCTTTTTACCCGGCGACCCCCTTTTCAGTTAAGATACTCAAAATAGAATAGCGTTCTTTAGTATATCCCAGTTTAAAAGCTCTATCAAAAAATTGTCAATACGACTCAATCAATCAATCAATCAATAAACTTTATTTAAAGAGGGTAAACACGTAACAGTACTAAAAACTGACAAACCTGTGGCCCTCTATAAAAGAAAAATCAATATCTAACACACTCTCTCTCACACACACACTCTTACTCTAACTCACTCTCTATATATTAAACATTTATTTACATATATATATATCTAACCTGTTTTATGAAAAGGTAACCCCCCACCCCCCTAACATGAGCTTGGTTAGGTGGTCAGGATTTCACACTAGAATGCTTTCCAAGTGAAAGGTCAATTCCTGTTTTGGCGCCTTGTGCACACCCCTAGCTCCGCCCTACCTTCCCTCCCCCCCACCCCCCCACCCTCCACCCTTGGTGCCAAAATGTCAGCCATCTATGTAGCACTAATGGGTCTCTCACCTTAATGATCTTGTCACTTTTTCAGGTGCGCATGCACTGACTGAGTGTTGGGCCTGGGAAAACAAAAACAAAAATCAAAAACAAAACAAAGCCTTAAGCCAAGCTTGGCGCTGAGAGTGGAACGCTTTGCAGAGGCAGTGGGGAAGTGTTGACGTCAGAACTAGGCTTGGCTGATCTGATTCTATGCCTTTGAAGAGTACAATATTTCGTCAATCAAATGGCATAGCATGCAAATGCTTGGAGACCAACAACCAAACCAGAATACTTAAAAAGCTGCAACCCACATAAAGGAACCAATTATTGTTTTGGCCAGCCATGCATGGCCCAATTGGCTTATTCATGCAAATTTACTGATAGAAAATCATCTATTCTGGGTAAAAAATGAAGAAATCAAACATGGATTTCAAAAAGGGCAGCTCTAGAGGAAACCCCTTCAGCCTTAACTGCACTCGAATGCCTCAAAGTAGGTTTGGAATTCTAAAATCAAACCGAATTCCTGACACCCTAGGCTCTTTCGGGCAAGTCCTGGACCAAGAGTGAAGAGTAAGTTCTGGGGGGGATGGGCATCCCAGCAAAGTGACCTTCTTAAAAAACAGGTTAGATATATATATATATATATATAAAAGTATTCTAAAATAGTAATAGAATCTAAATCTTAAAAATTGAAACCTAATAAAATTGAAACCTAATAAAATGCAAAACCCACACCAATACAAGGCTCAACCTGTGAACAAAGCGATCCGGCGCGATCTGTGACTTTAGCGCCGGATCCCTCCGTCCACAAGCCAAGCCCCACACCAGTGTGAGTTTCGCACTTGGTCTATACTAATCGTTAATAAGTTAATTATGAATGGAAAATTAGGTCTGTTTTCTGTTTCTTCATTAAACTGTTAAAAAGGCTCTTCTTAAAGGATTTAATACTACTGGATTCCTTTAAACTCTTATGGAGACAATTCCAATCCTGAATAACGACTAAGATATTCGTTATAGGAAGACCAACCCGAAACCTCTATATAGCGTAAGTAAAATTTGAAAGAACTAGTGAGATCGGACGTCATAACACGCGATTATGATGAAGTATTTGTTTTCGTTTAGAGAGCAATTTTAGCCTTGCAGAGTGTTCAACACTAAAATGCTTCGTACCATTGTTATTATATATTAATATATTATTATATATATTATTATAATTAATATTTCAGAACTATATATTCACAAAAGTCATTGCTCATTTAGTTTCACTCTGTATCTAGTCTTAAAAGGAACATTTTGAAGGTAATCGACTTGTGCGGTTTCGTGAAAACGTATAATGCATAAGGCAGGGTAAACAGGTAAGGTAGCGGTCAACCGTGAGAGGGTCCAGCCACCTTAAAGAGAAGATCTACGTAATCTACTGAGAGCCTGAGAACCCATAATATCTACAAATGAATTAATTGATAAACCTTATGTCTTCGCAATTTTTCCTGATTCTAAGTGTTATTTATTTCTCTTCATGAACAAAATATTTGCAATATATTGCAATATATTGGCAATAATTGATGAATGTGTAGCTATATGGGTCCAATATTCAAAACAAACTCGACTAGAGGTAACAATAATACCCGTCAGGGTTAACTAATATATGGAAGTTCACTTCGCTGACTACTATTGTGTTTCTTCACAAAATTAAACGTACACTTCCTCAAGAAATCGCAGAAATTTTATGTAAAATCCAAGTTATTTATCCACAAGATTCTGAAACTTGGGAGTTTCCATAACTTCTTTCTTTGCATAACTATCCGGAACTACTCAAACTCCGCCATATTTATTCTCGAAGTTCCGGAAAGCTCGGGGATATTCAAAAACGGTAGTTTGGTATTATATTTTTGAGTTCGCATGTTTATAAAAATTGTAGTAAACATTTTTAGGCACTTATTAACTCGACGAAAATCAATTGAGATTATCAACTAGTGCTTTTGAATCCATAAATCAAAACTCCCTCGGCGTCGATCGTATTCTGATTTGTACTAATATTATTATACCTTTCTTTTTTTCTTTTCTTTTTTTTCTTTTTTTGCATCTTGCTCGTCGATATTTACAAACAACCGCTCTTGCTTTCAGGTAAAAAGGTTGCTAATTTTTCTATACAATTTCCAAATGTCACTTGATGTAAAGTAATGTGATCCTAAGGAAAATTTACAATATTTGCAATTAACGGGGCACTTTTGGATGTCCGAGTAATTAAAGTATTTGAAGACAATATGACTCACATATGATTATGAAAACCAGATCTGTAAACATTTTAGCCTGGGAACCACTTGCAGTTGAAAAATTTTGGTTCAAAACCAGAAAGAACAATAAGGTTGAGTAAACGACGTCATTTACTCACAGTTAAGATGCTGAATAAAATTGATAATTTTTATCCGACACATTTTACTGTGAAGAAAATATGTTGCTTGGCTACTATTAGGCTATATAGATACGTTTAACTAAGTTTAAAGTCATTTCCAATTTTTATCCATTTTCATCTAAGTGCGCATTAAAAAAAACATAATCATGAACGTGCGCACATAGAAATAGCAACAACAACACCAACCTGGTGGTTCTTTAAAAAAAACCAGAGCTCTTGTGTCGTCTGAATCCATTTCTACTTTTTCCACTTCACCGCCACCATTCCTTGGATTGTCAAAGTAATAGAACACGGTGTCCCTGGTAGTCTTTGGAGCGAGTCCTGTCACCTCGATACAGTCACATATGTTAGAATGAGCGATCTTGAGGTGGCTGCCGTCAAGTGCTGTCGTGCTACACTTCTTCTGGACTTTGAATATATCTGTATGAGACAAATACGGCGATGAATACCAAAGTCAAGAAATAAGTAAAAATGGTTAAAGATTAGTTTTTGATTACGCCGCAAAATTAGGTTTAAGAGTCCATAGATAACCACTGCCTGCGGCTGAAAGCCTGGCCATTATTCTTTATGATCGAATTTTTACATTTTCTGTAAAGGAAACAAAAAACACTGGATCGTTGAATGGATAATGGATGGGTGCTCACTTGCCCATTGAGTTCCCCTGAGGCCATTAATAATGGATTGATGGATTAGGAATCCGACAAATGAAGCTTATAACAATTCGAAAATACAAAACTAATATAAATTTAGGCACTGCCTAAAAGCGGAGCTGCCAATAGGCACAGGGAGCCCAATTTAGATAAAACTGAAAGATGATAATAATATCGAATATTTGAGATGAAGATAATGTCCCCCATAATGAAAACCGCGAAGTGAAAAAATGAAATAGAAATGCTCTACATCGTTTTCTTCGCACGAGTTTTCGACCTTAGTAGAGTGCAAACAATTGCCCTATTTCACTATGACGTCACATCAAAACAATCTATTGATTAAAAGCAAAGGATCATGGTCGTCGGAGGGGGTCAAATCAATTCAAATTCACCGAAAATTGTTCTAAAAAGCGTATCAATCCACGAAGAGAAGTAGAATAGCAAGCAAACGCTCAGAATATTTTTTAGTACATATTAACACATATTATATCTGAAAATAACTACATTTAATCCAAGAAAATGTCAAGTTTAGTGAAATTTAACTTGGATGTCTTTCATTAAAACCCAAATTTCGGAGATATCCTAGCTTTTTATGGACTAATCAACACGGGCTTAAGGCAGACTTGAAAACTAAAGAAAAGGTGAGCAAAATATAAGCTTACTTTTATTTGTTTTACATAACAATGTTTGGTTATCCATATGAAGAATTTTATGTTTTTATAATAATTGCATTTTTACCGCAATGAAATTAAGAGCGAATGTCTGTAAAAATCAAACATACGGCGGAAAGGCTCAAATTTTCGAATTCGCTCTACTTTTGATTTTTAGTAGTGTATGATGAAGTACGAAACGCTGTGTGGTTAGTTTTGAAAAATACCTTTTAGCTTTCGAGAAAAGGGAAAAATCTGTTTGAGCTCCAGGGACGATTTTCGCTGCCAAAAGATGGCTGAAAATTGCTTACATTCGCTTGGTCCGTGTATCAAAACTATTGATCCAAAGAGCCTTCTAATACTTTCTGCCAAAAGTACTTCTCTTATTTGATCAACTAGGAGTATTTTCATAAAAATCGAACAACTCAGAATTATTTAACACAGTAAAAAGCAAAGAGCACTGAGTTACAATGCTTGTCAGTGCATCTCGAAAACTGCGAGTTTCCCTATGTGCCATCCTTCCAAATCTTATGAGATTACAGTCAACATCTATTGGGAAACTGTTCTTTTGAAAAATGCATTTTTTATTTTGGGGAAATAATTGTGCGCTTTTTGCGAGAGCTTTTATTTTGACTCATTAAAGTAGTATAGGGAATGGGGGTTCCAGCGCAATCTCGACACGGGCAAGACCCGCGTCAAAAATCCACCTACGGACGACCCCCACTCCAAGTGTGGTTGAGGGCAACAGCGCACTTAAATATGTTAGTCTATATATGGAGTGCGAAGAATGTAAGAGAACTTTTAAGAAAGAAGCGGATTTGAAAAAGCATTTGAAAATGAAGACGAAGTGTATGAGCAGTTATGATTGTGGATGTGGTAAGAAGTTTGAGACTAAGGTTAAATTGTTTTGGCATTGTCAGGACTGTGAGTACGACTACGACGACCTAAAAAGTGCTTGGTATTAGGTATAAAATATTTCCTATTATATAGATGGAATCCCAAAGCAACTTCAGCACGGTGTCAATACCCGGTAACGGTGAGATTGACGTTAGACAGTTTTGGCGTCAGTCAGAAAGGAAGGTTAAAAGGACTCTCCGAAAAGGTATAGAAGAATTAGGAGCCCTGAAAGCGAGCATAATGGTAGAAGTAAGTTTGTCAAAAGACGAGGTAATGACGACAGCAATGTTGCGATCAAAGTCGTTAGTGATATTAGAATCCACGAATCTGGATAGGTCACTCAGTGAAGCCTTAGAAGCAATAATGGAGTCGCTGTCTAACTACACGAAAGAAGGATCGGGTTGGACAGTAGAGGAGGTTGAAGGAATAGAGATAAGTATGGCCAGGTACGTACCCATACGAGGGGGGAGTTACGTACCGCTACCAACGTGGGTAGAAAGGAAGAAGGCTATTGTAAACGTGAAGAATGAAGACAATCGATGCTTTATGTGGGCAATCAGGTCTGCACTGTATCCAGCAGAGAAGGATCCCTGTAGGACAAGTAAGTATCCCACAGACGATTTAGAGTGGGATGGTGTGGAATTTCCCATGCAGTTGATAGACATCCCCATATTTGAGGAAATAAACGATCTAGCAATTAACGTTTACGGAGTCAGAGAGCAGACGATAGTACCGTTAGTTCTGTCAAAAAGTAAAGGAGAGCGCGTACATTTATTCTACCACGGCGGACACTACTCATGGGTTAAACACATTAGCAGACTATTCTACAGACATACTAAGCACAAAGGCAAAAAGTACTTCTGCGACTGCTGCTTGCTGTCATTTACATCCTTAAATGCCCTAAAGAAACACGATGAGATCTGCCGCGGAGTCGAAGAAGTGGCGCAACGGATCCAGATGCCCACCAACAAAGAGCTTTCATACGCAAACCATCAAAAGCAGATGCAAGTGCCTTACGTGATATATGCAGACTTCGAAGCGTTGATAACTAAGGAAGAGCAGAAACGTGGTGCCACGAATAAGATAGGATTACACGAGATCTGCTCCTTTGGTTACATAGTAGTCAGATCAGACGGTAAAGCAAACCCTCCTGTGATTTACCGAGGTAAGAACGCAGCTAATGAGTTTCTAGAAGCATTGCGAGAAGAGGAGGGGGAGATTAGAGAACAATTAAGACGTCCAAAGAAGATGGAATTTACCAAAGAGAACCAGGAGGCTTTTAACAAGGCAAAAAAATGCCACATTTGTCAACATACGCTTCTTCAGTTTGGAAGACGAGCCAAGAAAGCGTGGGATGAAGATGGAAAGTATCTAGGAGAAGCTCATTTTAAATGCGGGAAGTATGCTAAGAAAGGTGAGAAGCCGGGAAAGCCCTCCACGCACTGCATTCACTGCCACAAAGCATTTGTTGAGGATTTCTATGTGGATAAGGTTAGGGATCACTGCCACATCACGGGTAAATACAGAGGAGCGGCTCATTGGAAATGCAATATAAACTTCAAAGTAAATCCAGACATGGAGATTCCGGTGTTCTTTCACAACCTCCGCGGTTACGACTCCCATTTGCTACTACAAGGAACAGACGGCTCCGACGTCAAATGCATACCCAACAACAAAGAGCGCTACATGTCCGTAACTGTGGGTAAGCTAAAGTTCTTAGATTCGCAGCAGTTTATGGCGGACTCCTTAGCAAACCTCGTAAAGTATAACACCAACTTTCCCATTTCCAGTCAATATGGCGCGGAAAGGAAAGGAGTCTACCCATATGAATACATGGATTCCTGGGAGCGATTCGAAGAACCCCTACCACCCAAAGAGAGATTCTACAGCACCCTAAACGAGTCCGGTATAAAGGACGAGGAGTACCAGCATGCGTTAGATGTGTGGGAAAAGTACTCCTGTGAGAATATGGGAGAATACCACGACATCTACCTACGTTCAGACGTAGTGCTGCTCGCAGATGTTTTCCAAAGCTTTCGAAAGATGGCAATGGAATACTACGGGTTGGATCCCGCTAATTTCTACACGGCTCCTGGGCTCAGCTGGAGTGCTTTGTTAAAGAAGACAAATGCGCAGTTGGATCTCCTAACGGAGTACGACATGTATCGGTTTATGGAAGACGGTATTCGTGGCGGCGTATGCGGACCCAGCCGACGTTACGCCCGCGCAAACAACCCCTTAGTAGAGCACGACCCAGAGAAACCAACCACATACATTTACTACCTGGATGCGAATAACCTTTATGGTTGGGCAATGTCACAGTACCTACCTGTGAGAGACTTCGAATGGGATCCAGTGAAGCCGATAGACTTCTACATGCAGGTAGGAAAGGAGGAAGACAAGGGTTACGTCTTAGAAGTGGATCTGGAGTACCCAGAGCGCCTGCACGACGAACACAATGAGTTCCCCTTAGCACCAGAAGCGATAGAGATACCATTTAAGCAGCTAAGTCCGCTGCAAAAGCAAATGTGCCCTGGTTACAAACCGTACAGGAAACTAACTATGAACCTGATGGATAAGAAGAAGTATGTGGTACATTACCGCAACCTGCAGTTCTACGTGCGACACGGAATGCGCGTAGAGAAGATCCACAGAGTCCTAAAATTCACACAGGAACCCTGGATGCGCCCCTACATTGACTTTAACACGCAAAAGCGTACCGCAGCGAAAAATGACTTCGAGAAAAACCTCTTCAAACTGATGAACAACAGCGTGTTCGGAAAGACAATGGAGAACATCCGCAAGCGCGTAAGCGTAAAAATAGTCAGCACCAAAGAGGAAGCAGAAGCATACGTGTCACAGCCAGGCTTCGTTAGATACGTAGAAATGCTGAACTTCTACGTGATTCACATGAAAAGGGCAAACCTCTTACTAAACAAGCCCGTTTACACAGGCTTTACGGTGCTGGATCTATCGAAGCTGCTTATGTACGAGTTCTACTACGATAAGCTTAAGCCAAAGTACGGAGACCGCTGTCGCCTCCTGTACACAGACACCGACTCCCTAATTCTAGAAGTGCAAACGGAAGACGTTTACAAAGACTGCCTCCCCGACATAGACGAGTACGACACCAGCGGTTACCCGAAGGAGCACTTCCTTTACTCTGCGAAGAATAAGAAGGTAATTGGGAAGATGAAAGACGAAATGTTAGGAAAACCCATAGTAGAGTACGTGGGTCTGAAACCAAAGATGTACAGCGTGCTAAAGTTAGACGGCGTAGAAAAGAAAGCTAAAGGCGTAAAAAAGTACGTGGTTAAGAAGGACATTACGCACGAGTCCTACCTCAACGTATTACGAACACGCAAGGAACAGCGGCATAAGATGAACAGCCTGCGCAGCTATGGTCATCAGATACATAACGTCACGCAGGAGAAGGTGTCACTGTCTGCATTTGACGGTAAGCGATGGATGTGTGATGACGGAGTGCATACGATAGCATTCGGACATCACACGATAAGCAGTTCTTCCATGACGAACCCACGTGTGGGGCCATCGTGAAGATAATACAAGATGGGCTGACCCTTCTTAGCTATTACGCTTCGGATCTGGTAAGTTTCCAAAGACCAATTAGGATCCGTAGCTCTTTTGGATCCTCCTTCTAATTCACCCGGTCCGTAGAGATATCGGACTGTGACATTACCTAATTTTTTTTCATGGGGGAAGACCGCCCTCGAACTTCTGACGAAGGACTTGTGTTCCACGTGTTTCTTTTTTATGGCATCCCTGGGTTTTATTCCCGTAGCCCTGGCCGCCTCGTTATTCAAAGCCGCGATGACCTGGGGGAGCCGCTGTGTCCATTCCCTGTTGCGTTTGGAGGGATCTTCCAGCTCTTTCCAATACTGGTACCCAAAGAGACGCTCGGCCAGGGTCTTATTGAATCTTTCGACAATGCTCTGACCCCTGTGGTACTCTGCTTCGGCTCTCCTAATCTTAGTGCTGTGGTCTTTCAGGGTCTTAGTAACCACGCCCATGAACTCTGTCCCCGCATCCACTTGCAGCAGCTTAGGCCATTTCAAGACGCGCTTATAAATCCTACCTAGGGCTTCTGCGACTTCTCCAGAATCCTTGCTGGTTATGGGTTCGGCGTCCTTGTATCTGCTTGCGATATCAACTACGGTCAAAGCGTACCTATAGGTCTTTTTTCTCACCTTATCGTGCGGTAAGAAAAGCAAATCTGCCTGATGAACTTCATTAGGGGTATTTACGGTAAAGCTGGGCCTGGGAATGTACTTGGGCACGGGAAGATAAACCTGCCAGAGGGTTTGTTTTCTTAGCCAGTTCTTAGCCGTTTCATCTGATACCCTGGCCGCGGTCGCGAGTTTCTTGATAGCTGACGCTCCTTTCCAATAACCTTCAGGTCCATAGTAAATCCTTTTGAGTTTGTCCTCTACGCGGCCCATTATATGAATTCCAAAACGAGATTGATCTTACGTCCGTTAAAATCCACCGTCTTTCCGTCCACTTTAATGGTGATGTTTATGCTTTCTACCAAATTGGACAAGTCATAGCTTAAAGAAATGGGAGTGTATTCTACCAGGTCAAATGGATTACCTTTGGGCAGAAACTTGGACATAAGAGAAGACTTTTCTCCATCGTTGTAACTATGGACCAAGTCGCAATAGACTTCGTAAGAGGATGCGACTTTCCATTTCACAGGTATGGCTGTGTCGGTAATTGTCTTGCCTGAGGCACATAATAATGACCCCAATGGGTCAGACTTTCCAAAAGTTACTGAATAGTTTGGCATATTATGTTTGAAGGTCATTTCGTGCGGCAATCCTGTGGTGAGCGTATAACCGTGTTTTGCTAATTCCTTAGCAAGGGTGATTGGTGTGTAATGTCCATCGGGCAGCAATACGCCTTGATAATTGCCGCCGCCTTTATGCTCAGTGATCAAGGCATTGACTAAATTATACCAAGAATTGTACAAAGAACAACTAACCAGCCTAACCTTATGGGCTTTGATGGGAGGATTCAAGTAAGTGGTAAAGTCATTTTTATCGCTTTCCAAAAAGACGATCATATATTTCAGGAAACACAGTTTCCTTCGTTAGAGCAGATACGCCAAAGCTACGCCTCCTGCCAGCCCTGCGACTCCTACGAAGACCAACTCACTATCTTTTTGTTTCTTAGAAGGCTGATAGTAATTCTTAAACTGAGGCTTTCTTAACCCCGTTAATGCCGCGGGGTGTGCCTGTGCATAAAGTTTAAAGGCGTAGTCTGTGTTTTCGAAGTTCTTATCCGCCTGCATTTTGTCTTGGTAGTTCTTGTCCAACCAATCCCTGTAAGCTTGTCTTTTTTCATTCCAAGCCGCCACGTCCCGCTGATATTTCTCCAGCGCTAAATCATGCCTTTTCCTTTCGGCAGCTAAATCTCCGCTTTTGTCGCCTCTAACTAATCTATCCAAATATTGACCACCATAATTAGCTCCAGTGAATGCTAAAGCTGCAATGACTCCACCTGCGATTAAACTAGCCATATATATTACACCGTAGGGAGGTACTTTTCCTTCCGTAGGTAATCCTTTACCATGATAGCCCCGCCTACGGCAGCGGTCATCTTAGCAAAATTAGCGAAGCTCTTGCTTGGGTCTTCAGTAAAGTCTTCTTTGAGCACTTTCTTACCTACCCAACCAATACCCGCAACGATGGAAGTAATAATAGCTGCTTCTTCAACAGTTTTTAACAACGCGGTCGACATTATATTACAGAGCGAGAAGGAAAATCTAGGTCGCCACGGCACGTGGTGATAAATCTACTCCATTTCAGGGATCTTACTTTTTCTAACAGCCGGCTCCACAGGTGCGTGCACGGGCGCGTGATATGTTGGCGGTTCTACTTTTGGCTTCGTAGCCCGCCATTGTAAGTAAAGGCTGCCTGCTGCTATAGCAACTCCTAACGCGCCAATGACGTACCCAGGATTAATGAAGGATTCCTCTTCTTTTTCCTCCACCTTTTCTTCTTTTTTGGCTTTGTTCTTTTTATTCATCTCCGCGAGCTTCTTACCGGCAGCGCCTCTGCCTGGAGATTTAACCTTGGTAATCTTTTGCTCCTCTTGGGGCTGCTCTACCTTCGACTCTGGTTCACTCATTTATATCTAAGGACTTGAAGGACTTGATAAGTACTTGACTAAGTACTTAAGGACGACTTGGAAATAACCTGGGCGCGACCTGACCAAGTACTTAAGGACGACTTAACTAAGTACTTGAGGCGACTTGATCAGGTACCTCAGCAAGTGCTGCCTGGAAGACCTTTTCGACTTCTCTGTCCTTTTTGAAGTCCTTCCAAGATGTTCCGAAGGAACCTAGTACCTCCTTCAAGTCGACATGCTGAGCTACGTGAAGTGCCGCAGAGGCGACTGCCATTAACTTACCGCACTTCAAAGACAGCCACCCGCAGGTTATCTTAAGTTCTTGGGCGATGACATAGTCATCACTAATGTCCTTCCGTAGTTGCTCCACGTCGTCTATGGGCAGCGCAAGTCCGAGAAGCTTGGTGGCCAGCTTAATGGCTGAGTCTGCTACGGCGTCCGTGGTCTTACTTGCAAGGGCGGCCTCGTACCTCTTATGGAACTTCTTAACCTCCTCTTCTGACAACTTATTAACCTGCTCATGGGTAAGTTCCTTGCCTATCATTTCTTTACACTTCCCCGAAGACACAAGGATGTTGAGTTGTTCCTTAAGGTTACTTTCGTCTAACTGCGCGGGGACTTCATCTAAGAGCTGCTCAATGTCCATATATGTTAATGGAATACGGAAACCTCAAAGAGAAGATCATCTTGGAATGTTGGTGCGTTTTTAGGTGCCGCATGTATTCGTGTAACTGTTCCTTGCTTATCTCGCCGCCGTAGTCGCTTAAGATGGTTTCCAGGTCAGACTTACTGGGCGTATAAAATACGACAAGTGAACCTATGTTTTCCCTGAAGGGCTTAGAGACACTGGTAAGCTGCTGGGAAAGCAACCAAACGCTGATATTGTCGTGTCTACCGCTGAAGGCGAGTTTAACGAGCTCGGAAGTGCGTCTTTTTACGTCGTCCCCGCAGGCAATGTCATCCAGTATGAGTAAAGTCTGTGTATCTTTAGGGAATTGCTTGTGCCAGAACTTAAGATGGCTGGATAACTCGTTAGGATCTAAGATATCTACAAAGAAGTCGTCATCTTTCACTCCTATGCCCGTCCAGGTGCGGTTATTCACGTAGGTGGGGCATAATAGCACGACGTAGTCGAAACGGTATCTAAAGGGTCCTAATAGCTGCTCCACGATGAACTGCGTTTTGCCGCAGCCGGTGGGTCCTACTATCAGAGCATTGCAGGGAATATGGTTCGGATCCATTATATATACGATGGACCCAGTGGACGCAGTGCAAAGAATTGTCGCCGACGCAAAAGATAAAAGAGACACCATAGAAATGCAAAGGGAGGAGATAGACCGGCTGAAAGAGCGCGTGCAGGAATTGTACGATGAAATGTGCGGTCTGAAGCGCGCAGAACGGTTTGGCGCGCTGGTGACGATGGCAACGTGGGCTAAGGAGTCCGTTAAGGACTTCATGCGATATCCCCTGTAGAATGTTGACAATAAGGTTAAATCTTTGTTAAGGATGCCTGGAAACTATTTAAAAAGTGTCTTAGAATGTTGACAATAAGGTTAAATCTTTGTTAAGGATGCCTGGAAACTATTTAAAAAGTGTCTTAGAATGTTTACGATAAGGTTAAATCTTTGTTAAGTCGCCCATAAGCTATTCCAAAAAATGCCTCAGAATGTTGACAATAAGGTTAAATCTTTGTTAAGTATATATACTATTTAAAAAGTGTCTCAGAATGTTGACGTTTAGGTTAAATCTTTGTTAAGGATGTTAAATGGAGGCTAAGATATTGTTAAGTATATATGGACTGCTCGTTGTGTAAGAAGGTGTTCAGCACCAAACAAAGACTTCAATACCACGTTCGTCGCGGCGTTTGTACAAAGAAACCCCTTAGCCGCGCTTGTAAGGATTGCGGTAAGGAATTCAGCACCGTTCAAAAGATGCAACAACATCAGGATAAACGCATTTGTGGGAATAAGGAATTCCACAACCCCTTCGAAATGCGGCAGCATCTGAAAAGGGGCGTCTGTAATCGAACCAGACAGTGTAGTTTCTGTAATAAGATACTTAGTAGTCGTCAACGTTTACAGACGCACCGGAGAACGCATGAAGTGAATTATCGATTTCTCTTTGGGGCGTATGACTTGGAAGGCGTGGATTGCTACCAATGTGCGGATTTGATGTGTCGCTGCCCGCATAAAGAGGATTACTTAAGGAATCGCATAGATTACCATAAGAAGATAGTCCGTACTTTCCCCTCTTTTGAACGCGCCGAAGGCGTTCCGTGGACTAAAAGGGAGTATTGGAGGCAGGAGTGCGATCGTTGTGGTTGTGTTAGAGAAGAGGAACATATCTTCAACTGTCTTAACAAAGATTTAACCTAAACGTCAACATTCTGAGACACTCTTTGAAATAGTTTCCGGGGTGTCTTAACAAAGATTTAACCTTATTGTTAACATTCTGAGACACTCTTTGAAATAGTTTCCAGGCATCCTTAACAAAGATTTAACCTTATTGTTAACATTCTGAGACACTTTTGAAATAGCATTTCTTGGGGCCTTTAATAGTAAGGTAGGGTTTGTGCAAAGAGTCTCAAATCCCATTCTTATTTTTATTTATTATTATTAAGGATAATGAATAATAATAAATAAAAATAAAGACCCCTTTAAAGGGGCCTTGCAGAGTCCCCTAAGTATATGGTAGCCTACTTCACGGCATTCTTAGGAGGATTCCTAATCGCCCTTTCAATATATGGACTGTATTACTTGCGAACTACCTGCCGACTGCATTACCCCTCGTAGGCCGCGTAAAAAATACACCTGCCTTCATTGCGACAGGGTATTCTCCGAAGGATCCTTTGTGGGGCATTGGTGCTCCGCGGATCCTAAAGCGCAGCGGACTTTAGCAGACGCGCTTAACTACAAAGAGGAGATGGAGTGACTCTTCTTTCAATGTCAAACTTCCATCGGCCATTTACCTTACCATAGCTGCGTAAGTGGGTGAATTCCTCGCCCTGAATTACGTACCGCACGCAATCCGGCGCCCAAAGGGAATATTCCTTGCCTTCTAAGTCTTTGAGGACTAACCGTAAACGGTCGATGTCTTCGAAGACGACGTAATTTTTTATTTCGTATGCTTTACCGTGGACAAGATCACGCCAGTGAGTCAAGCTGAGCTTCATTATACCTATGGAATATCTTTAGGTGCGTTTTCAAAGTGGCGTAGGACTTAAACCGCTTTACACAGCCCTTACAGGGAATACGAATACCATCCGCGTAATCCATCAGGGCACGGCAGATAATGTCGTAATCGTTGCTAACCATCGTTAGGTAACCATTTACGTCAAGCTGCGAGATTTTCTTAGATTGCTTCGCGGATAAGACGCCGTTTCCTTTTGGGGTTTTCAACTCAATACACAACCCGCGGTATTTCTTATGCGCATTTAGGATTAAAAGGTCGGGTTGACCGGCTTGGTAGCCTTTTCGCCAGCAGGTTATTCGCTTGCTGTCTGAATCTTGAAGTTCGCCAAGACCCGGCGCTATGATGAAATCGGGGTAAAACCTACGTGTGTAGTCGACGACCTTCGCGTGTAGGTCGGCTTCATTTTCGATCTTAAATACTAACTTGTTTGGACCGTCAAACCGCCTTTCTATCGCATATTTACCCGTTTTCCTTAGCGCGGGTAGGACTTCCTCAAAGACCCAATCACGAAACTCCACAGCTTTGGGTAGTTTGGAGCTAAATATCAGTTCATACAAGCCAGGTTCGGATATAAACACGGCATTTGGTTGCGTAGTAAAGGAGCGGTGATTCGCAGCCCCTTGTAGATCAACCCATTTTTTCTGGTATTTCTCAGATACGTGTGCTCTAATTGCATCTCTAGGGCGCTCATAGCCCAACGCCAAAGCCACCTCCTTTGCTTTGAAGTACAAAGTTTCGCCTTGCACTATGCATTGCAGTTTGGTGTCGTTGTTTTCAAATACGCGAAGCATTGTATATTAGACAAATATTTTAATAGGCAACGCTCTTTAGCTGATTCATTTCTACGCTCAGTTGCGCGTCAGACACGACGAAGACGTAGCAGTTTATCTTATCACCGTCGCCCGCGGAGGCATTCTTGGTGCGTTTGATCTCCAATGTTATACCATCCTGCGTATTTACTAGACGTAAACCCTGACCATGTAGGTCTTCGTCGTTAATGGTGCGCATATCAATCCACAGCGCATATTTGTCCTTAAAGAATTCCTCGGGGCTAATTTGGTCGCCAAACTTACGCTTTGCCTCTCTGTACACGTCTGCGGGCTTTATTCCCTGGGAGTAGACCTTGTTTGGAACGCCGTTAATATTCACGCCGACGTTAGTAATGTTGGGGTTGTGAAAGGCTTCGGATTCGCGCTTACCGGCCTCGTAGGGTTTGGCAAACACCAACATTAACCCCGTGAGACTTCTTCGGGGGAGGTTAATGCTTTGGTTGATAACCTCATCCGTCTTATCCAAGAAGCTAAACGTCTTATACATCACTACGTGGTCGTAAAGGAATGCCTTCCCGGAGCTGTATTCCATGCCAGCGCTACGGGCCAGCTCTTCGCTGTACACGGTCTCATACTGCAGCTCTAAGTTAGTGATAGAGTATGGGGTTGTTGTGGTAAGTGCAGTGCTTAGCCCACCAATGATGTTATTAGCATCTGCTAAAGTTACTTCAAACTGCAGTTCGGCAAGCTGTCTTGGGTAATAGACACCGTGATTCGTGATTACTTCAAAGTCTAATGGTATGACATACTTGCTACCATAGGCGGTCTTTATTCGCTTTGCGTCTGCTACTGCGGTTTCTCCGCTGCCGTCAGTAGGTTGCGTTTTCGTAGGTGTGCGGACCTTACGCAGGATAACACTACCAATTCCTTGTTCTATCCTTTGCGCGCGGTCAAAGGCTGTCAACCATAGATCCTTATAGGTGGTATACAGATCGTACCTATTTAAGTCCAGCAAGGATTCCCCAGCAAACTTGATTCTCATCTTAGAAACGATGTTGCGACCCACGTTGTTAACGATAATCCTTTCATCTGTGGGGCTTGACTGCACCGCTAGGTCGAACCTTAACGCCAAGGTGCCAGGAACTAAGACTAGGTTATCCGTTAGGCGGGGCACGCCTACGTATAGGGTTTCCCCTGGCTTGGCGCTAGAAGGTGTGAATGTGACCCGGTGAAAGGTGCGTTCTGCTTTCAGCCCGCCAACCTGCTTAGGTAATACGTTGGGATTTAACTTTGAGCTTATCATATATAATGGAAGTAGAAGGAACAGACCCCGACTTCGATCCCACCACTGAGGAAGGTCAGGCTGACATTAACGACGGTGATGAAGAACCGCTGCTTCCCACCAAACAAGTCGACGATTCCCTAAGGAATAGAATTGCAAAGGCCCTAAGACATCCCAAAGCACGCGAGTACACGTTTCCGCGTGAGCACATAGAGCTTCAAAACATGGGCGAGCCGGAAGCAGCCGCGCGGGAAACCGTAGAGTGGGCAAAGCAGGAGCTAGAGCTGCGCTACACCCACCTTGATGCTGACGAGGTAAGGCTCACAGAACGCGGAAACAAAGTTCTCATAAGCGTTCAAGACCTAAGATTTCCTGACAAAGACCGCTGGACGAAACCACAACCCCTCTTTGATGAGAATGGTGACGTTAGGGGCGACGTCTTAAGATTAAAAGGCTTTCAGCATGCTACCCGAAGCATGTTAGAAAGGTTGCAAACCCTGAATGAAAAGGTCGCGCTAGAAAAACGCGCAATCGAACTGCAAAAAACGTTAAAAGAAAGGGAGGAAGAATACGCAAAGCAAACTCAGCTAATTGTCGATACCGAAAAAAAGTTCAGCAACGAAAGAATGGTAGAAATGAGGAACCAGGTGGATCAGGCCCTGCGCGAAAGGGATAAAGCACAAAGAGACTTGGAGGAGGCTAAAGGCTCTGACGCCTCAGTGGAAGCGCTGCGAGAAACGCTGGAAGAAAGGGAGGAGGAATACATGAAGCAAAACCAACGGCTTGCCGACGCGCATAGGAGGGAAGTCGAATTTAAAAATCAAGAAATAAGGGAGCTGGTAGACCAAAGAACCCAAATTCGACGTGAAAGAAATCAAACTCAAAGGGCTCTTAACCTCGCCCTGCAGGAGTTGGATCTAATTAAAGACGATACCGATAACCTACAAACTACCATAGCTGGCTCTTTGGTGGAACGGCGACGGTTAATGGCTGAAATCAATACTAAGGAGGAGCAAATCCGGCAAAGAGATCAGGCTATCGAAGACCTGGAGGGGCAAATAGAGCGGCAGCAAGAAGTAGTTGCGGACCAAACTCGTACCGAAGAGGAAAGGGAGGCTGCCCAAAGGGAAACAGAAGATCTAGAGGTGCGCCTTGCGGAATTACGGGCGCAAAAGGAAAACCTGGAAAAAGAGCTGGGGCTTACCACCAAGGAAAAAATAAAAAGAGCTCTGGTGAAGTATGGCGTTCCACTGGCATTTGCGGTTGCTATTAGTACCGTAGTAGGAGTTATCCTATCCACGCTTAAGGCTACGGGCGCGGGCGTAAAGAAATTAGGCAATGGACTAACGGACTTGGGAAAAAAGATGGCAGCCGGTCTTCCTGGGCTGCTGGGTTCGGTTGTTTCCTTGGCACTTAGGGCCGGCGGAGAACTGCTAAAGTTTGTGGGGAATAACATTTGGATCCTCGTAGTAGCTATTGGAGTGGTACTCCTGAAGAAGATGAAGGCTTAATCTTGTCTTTATATATTACTGGTGGCTTATCGTCGTCGGGCGCCCGAGGCGTCCTCGACTGGGGATAAGTAAAGATAGTATTCGCACCGCCTTGATAATGCGGAACTAGCGGCAGCACGCTCATGGTGCTAATGGGCTTGTGATTCCAAGTGGCATCCGTTGGGGAATCTCTTGACGGGGCGGCATTTATCCGAAGGTAGGCAACGTCGTTGGGGAGAACTTGTAACTTCGCATATTGGCAATTGGCTATCATGTGAAAAGTTACCGGCGTTAAGTCTTCTCCGCTTCTTGGAGGGGGCTCCGACGAGAAATGGGCTGGGTTCCTATTATTATCTTTTTTTCTGTAGGGTAGTAATGGGCGGTCATTCTCATCAACGATCCTAAACCCGACATTACACGAATACCCCGTCGAAATGCTAATGGTACACATGATCAATCCCAGGCCCCCAACCTTCACCCACAACCCGGTGTCATGCCAATGCTGTTCTAAGTAGTCCTTCTCCTCCAAAAAATGTAGAAACCAATCTTCCTTCGCGTGTGGGTTCATATATTACAGGGAATAAATTCCCTTCTGAGACTAAGCACCGTAAGAGTGCTAATGGTCTTGTGATTATAAACCGTATCTCTCTGATTTTCTATGCTATTTATGCAAACGCTCCCGGTGTCATCTACGCGCATTTGCAGCTTTACCTTCCCATGGCAATCGGCGACCATGTGGAAAGTCCAAACCGATAGATTTTCGGCGCTGCCGGGGTTGGGCTCTACGGAGAAATGCGCAGGCTCCCTGTTGTTTGTCTTCGCGCGCATAGGCTGCAGTACGCCATTGTCATCGCAGAAACGAAATCCTACGTTGGCATGGCTGCTCGTGCCAATGCAAATGCTGCATATTATCAACTTCTTTCCCGAGTAATTCAAATTCACGGACATGCCCGTGACATCAACCCAAGAGCTCTGGGTGTATTTTTTCTCGCCTGTGTAAGTCGTATAGACACAATCTACTCCAGCTACGTAGGGGTTGTTCATCGCCATATATAATAGCTCAGACCAATGCTTGCAGCGGTTAAGCCGACCTTTAGTAAGTTATGGTCATATTCCTCAGGTATCGCAGGCAGGGCCTTCTTTGATGGTTTCTTAACTACGGGTAGCTTCGTTTCATGCGACTTTTTTGACTTCTCCACGAAATGGGGGATGTTCCTAAGAGTGTCAGAGTTCACGTCGTTCACCCCAAACTTCATATCCTTAGTAGCTCGTTGAAGTTTGTTGTTGTATCCTACTACAGAACCAGTATTTATAGATAAATTACTGGGCATTAACCAACAACCCGGGGCTACTGCGTAGTCCAGTCGGACCTTAGAATTTTGTATAGCTAGTTGGTAACGCTGTACGCCCTTGCTAATGTCGCCCTCCAAAATCGAACTTTCGAATAGAATCAAAGCTTCGGCTCGCGTTTCTTCTGCGGCGCCGGTATTCCCCACTATACTCGATCGGGTGTTTACCTGAGCTCCAAGGATGGAATACACGTAAGCTTCTATGCTGCGGTTCAAACGGGCAAGGCCGGCTTTGGTTAGTCCTTTACCTTCTGGGGGTATGAAATTAAAGTATTGCTTCGTTTGCTCGTCGTTGGTAATCTTGATAATCAGCGGGTTAGCCCCTGCATACTTACCGCCCTCGTCTTTGAACAGAGGTCCGTCTCTGACTTCCTTAGTGGTTTTGGCATTTGGTTCAAAGAAGGTGCTACTGTCGTGAGTTTCTTTGTGATATCCCGTGTCCCATCGCAACTGCAGCGCATGAACTTCCTTATCACTTAGCACATGCCCACCAATCCCCCAATAAGCCCAAATGTACCCCAAACCATTGTTAGCACCGGTAGTGCATCTAAAGTCTTTTCCCACAACTCCAAACTCCTTACAAAGCCTGTCATAAGCCGGCACGCTGTATTTGTTATCTCTAGGATAAAACGCAGCATCTCCCGGCAGCGCAATAACACCCATTTCATGTAGTATTCTTCTAACCGTGAAGTGGAAGTGAAACATGAATATTGAATTCTTCATCAAGTTTGCACTTACACCGCAGCCGCTAGTGGCACACCAAACCGCAAAGTTCAGCTGCTGCGGCCAATAACGCATGTTAGGACCACTTAACCATTCGTGGGCTTCTTTTGCGGTGGTATGATTAATGGGCACGTTTTTGAAGATATCTCGCACCTTTAACGGAAAGGAATGGTTGTTAGAGATCCGCATGTTCAATGTCAAATCCAAACTTGGATGTTCATTAAACGTAACTGCGGGTATCGGATAAGTACCGGTACCAAGCAATAATTCCTTTGACCAACCTTGCACGGGCTTATGTTCGATATAACCAGAATTCTTCAGTTGATTGTCTATCTGATCGACCAGCGTAGGTTTCAAATCCTCGTTGCTGTACATCCTAGAGCCGTTAAAGTAAATCCCATCGGGTCTCCTTTCGAACTTACTAGGGTCTGCATGCGGAAACATCTTCCTAAATGCTCTCCAATTCCAGTAATCCCGGTTGTCGTGATGTGGCTGCTCCTCTATGTTATTCCCAAAAGCGTCGTACATTAGTATATATAATGGATGTTATACCATCAGCACCTAAGTTGTACCCAGATGTTCCCTATACTACACCTAACGAACTAAACGCCGAAAACTTTCGTCTGAATAAAGCGAACTTAATCCTGGCTTACTTGGAAGGGCAGGCAAAACACTATGAAAAAGTTAGAAAAAAGTACGTTAGAGCCCGGAGTACGCTACATAAGATTTCAATAACTTTGGGGTCTATATCTGTTGTGTTAACGGGCTCCGGCGTGGCTACTTCGCTTACTGGGCCGGGAATAATCGTTGGAGTTCCTTTGGCCGGCGTTGGGGCAGCCTGTGGTATTATCTCGGCTGTTGCTACGGGTATTATGAAAAAGCTATCCACGAAAATATCCAAGCATGACACGACAATAGCTCTGTCTAGGGCTAAAGTAAATACTATTACCGACCTTGTCTCAAAGGCTTTGCGTGACAGAAAGATAGACGACGTAGAATTCTCGCTTATTCTGACCGAAGAAGACAAATACGAGAAACTAAAGTCGGACATAAGGAACAAAAAAACAGTCGTAAAAGATCTTTCCGAGGAATCTCGCAAAAAGATCTACCAGGAGGCAAAAGAAGAGCTTCAAAGAAAGCTTGCTCAGTAAACATCTGCTTTGAAAAAAGCAAAACAGGATTCTATTTACATATTGAACGCCGGCTGTCTGGTTCATTTGCAAATTAGTTTCACAAAATATTACACAGCCTGCATCGTTTTCACAAAATATTACACAAATGTGAAAAAACTTGTGTAAAATCATCTTCTCGGAAGCAAAACAGGATTCTATTTACATATTGAACGCCGGCTGTCTGGTTCATTTGCAAATTAGTTTCACAAAATATTACGCAGCCTGCATCGTTTTCACAAAATATTACACAAATGTGAAAAAACTTGTGTAAAATCATCTTCTCGGAATCCATTCTAACAGCGGGTGACTGGGATCTATTTTATAAAATATTTCGTAAATTACGTCAGGATAATAAGGAATATCCTTATTCAGCCGACAAAACATCCACTCGGCTTTTGTCATATCAGAAACCTCAGGAATAGACTTACCGGTAATTTCAGACAAAAGATAGGGAATAGCTTTGTAATATTTCCCTAGTTTTAATTTTTTCAACGTTTTCCGTAGACTTTGTGGGGTTGGCTCTTCTAAATGGTCTATGATTTTCTTCTTTACTTCGTTGTCTAAATATATCGGATGTAAACCTTGGATATGACTCATCCAGTCCCTGAAGTATTTTATTCTCTTATATGGCGTTTTCTTACGACCTCCATTGGCGTAATACTGCTCTCTGGTAGCATTTGGTACGGCATTACGAATATTCTTACCACACTCGTAACACTGTGCTGACGTGTCGTCTTCTATTTGCATTTTCTTACCACAACACCAAAAGGGTTCTGGCTTAGGTATGATAACTTTAGGTCTTAGACAAATTATGCAAAAGTCGTTAACGAACTTCTTACATTCTTCGCACTCCATATATAGACTAACATATTTAAGTGCGCTGTTGCCCTCAACCACACTTGGAGTGGGGGTCGTCCGTAGGTGGATTTTTGACGCGGGTCTTACCCCGTGTTGAGATTGCGCTGGAACCCCCATTCCCTATACTACTCATTAAATATGCAGAAATCATTGTTTGGCGATTGCGTGACTAAAGACTTCTCGAAATAAATTCATTTGAAACATCATTGTTTTTCAAATCTAGTCTATACAAATAAAAGAAAACATTAATACACTAACCTTCAACACATAAGGGCCTTTTACGTTGCTCCATTCATCGGAGTTATCAAGAAATTAGAATTTGCAACCGTGGCGTTGGCTTGTTTATTCAACCGATTTCCAAAAATACCATCTATCAGTACCAGTCGACAGTTCGTGTTTCTTTACAAATAACTAGTCAGATTTCAATAAGAAATATACAGAACAGTATATTTATAAATTCGATTCCTAGAGAGTCCAGTAGGGTATTCTAACCTCACTGGCAATTTAGTGTCTCTAGTTTGCATATTGTCGGAAAAGTCACAGTTGGCGCGAGAAAAGAGCGTACCGTAGTTTCTTCCGGTTCTGTCCATACCCTAGTGGTGTTGGAATTTTATGTAGTACATTTGGCAAGAAAAAGAGGTGAGATATACATTATTATGCCATTTAAACATGAACAATGAAAAGCCCTTTGTGAGCAATTTTAAAAGTAGTTCTGTCAATAGATTATGGTGGAGCCGGATAGTGGCACCTGTGCGAACTACTATGCCATACTGCTCCGTTTTGATATAATTCATGAAATAATTTTGTTTCCTGTGAATAGTTACTGCGCTAGATTTCTCTTTACATGAAAGAAGACAGCTTGTTGCAAGACAAATTCCTGTTTTCTTTCTTTCTATTTCATCAAAGAACAGTAGTCGGTGCACTATGGTCCCATAACACGATCTGCACGCTGGAATGCTGTCTCGGTATAAGTTTATGACAGTCACTCGCAAACAATTACCGATCGATCTGTTAAATATCAAAGACCAATTTATCAGAGCGCTACTGACTAGTAGTTCTTGGAAGAAATAACCAAAGGTAGATCCCTGGCCTGTTCTGCATATTTCTTATTGAAATCTGACTATATAGTTACTGATAGATGGTATTTTCTGAAATCGGTTGCATAAAACAAGCCAACGTCACGGTTGCAAATTCTAATTCCTTGATAACTCCGATGAATGGAGCAACGTAAAAGACCTTTTCGTGTTGAAGGTTAGTAAAAACAATCATTAGCGATTTTTTATCACTTCAAAACATATAAAAAAACTAAGGAAACTGCCTCCATAATAGCGGTTGCGTAGGAGAATAACAATTAGCTCACTTAAAGCAGCAATTAAAGCCGACATCAGCCGTCCAGAGATCCAACAACATACGAACTATCGGGCTAAGGCAAGATGACAAGGAATTGCTCTAGGTCACTACAGAAAGCAGTTGCTAATGGAAGGGTTCCAGAGAAATGTGGCAACCATCACTATCGCTAAATGTGATCAGTGGTTCAGATATATGCAAACGTATTTGCCACGATGTATAAATGGTGAAGAAATTGAAGGCTAAAATAATTTTTAAAAAAATCGCTAATGATTGTTTTATTTCTCTTATTGTTCATTCGATTCATGCAATTGTTTGTTCAACCACGCTATAGAATATAACGTTGTCCCTCATGACTGTCCAAGCGCGTTATAGATTGTCAATGATTATGCTAATAGCACTAATGAATTTTCACTTTTGGGTAAATGATTGTCCATAAATGCAATTGTATGTCTTTTGGTATTATTAGACCTTTTGCATATAAGACATGTGTCCCGTGTCCCGAAATGTCTCACTTATACCCTGTCATTGTTATTCAGGCACGTGGAAATGAGTATTTTCCTCTTACTAGCGGTTTTCATGTCGGCTCTAATGTTCCTTTTCTGCCATATTTTTGTGTCAGTTACCCACGCTGAAAAATATGTGTTTTGTATTTCGTGTTTCATTTATCAGAAACAATTATTAAAAACAATGGACTACTTCGACGATACTGCGGCCATTGTGTTAAGGGGCACTTATAAAAGACTGTTTTTGCAGTTATGGAGTCGATTAGCATTCAATAGATCTTTCCCGAACACAAAATGGTTTCAAGTCGAGGCTGGCTTTGATAAAGAAAAGAATCAAGGACCGCCTCCATTTCAAGCGAATTGGGGAAAGGTTTATTCATCGCGAGAGAGATATGAATATGAAGATGAATGTGAAATGATACCAAAATACCATTTACGACCTGCATTTTTGTGATAAGGCGATCACCTTCAATTGCAATGCCTTGTGGGGTGTCCAGGGGCAAAGCAAAACAAAAATGTCGGATGCCTGTTATAAAGAAAGTTTTGTGTATTTGTAAGTGCTTCCACTTCATTGTTGTTAATTTGTCTCTTTTTTTTACCATTAATTTGTGTTGAATGGAATGCTAATGGTCGTCAATACTATAAAAAATCTTATGGTATTTATATTGTTATTTACATTTTATCTAGCACGAGCTAATTTGTGAAAAGCCTTACGAAAAGTTTTACGGATATGATGGAAATACTCTACTAGATCTTTGTTTTAAACATTGATGTCTTCGTAACAAAATATCAAAATTTCTTTTGCTTTTAATTTTTCTTACGCAATACATGCACGATTTCAGCTTCCTTTATGGTGCAGTTTCATTTAAACTATACTCGACTAAGTGTCTTTTATACGCCAACTGTATCTATAAAATATCGTTCGAAAAGAAATCTTAAAAATAGAAAAACGAAAAAACAAATGAAACATGTATAAAGGTATTAGTAGACCTTTATCAATAGACCAGTGGTTTCAATAAAAAGACTAGTCGTGAAATCAGCCTAAGTATGTAGATGACCAGGAGTTTAAGCTACCAAATGAATAATATTCCAAAATTTTACCGAGAGGAAATAGAAACTAGAAAGCTAAGGTCTACTGATACCTTATTCAAAATCTGAAAGATTTTGTCACTTGGCGACAGCTTTCTTATGGGCGTCGCGGCTGATTTGACGCTGTCCATCATGTCTGGAAGCATGTCCAGGACGCTATCAATCTTCGACTTTTTGGTGTCCTTCTTGTACTGGAAAGTTTGAGTGACCACAGTCACCATTGTTATTTATTTATCAAAGATATGCCACCACCGTTTCCTTTTTTTCTTTGGTCAAATTCCAGTGATTGTTCCGACATTATACCAAATTCTGAATTATAAACAATACCCAGTTTTTTCCTTTGAAATTTTTAGCATGGCTTCAGTGTTTCAAAGCAATGCTAGTCGTTCAGGTTTTGGCCGTGATGAATATCCACTTGACGTCCTGGATTGTTTGGGTGTCTTTGGTCCCGAAATGAACGGTGGTAGAGATTATTACAGTGTCCTTATAAACTCGCCACGAATGCTGAATCTTGGTATCTAACCGGGGAAACTATAGAAACATTTGAAGAAATCGTGATAAGGACGAGAATACCGATACTGAACTTACAACGTCGTATGCTGCTGCTCGCGTGCGAATTCGACGCCTAACTATACGAAATAGAAGACGAAGATTTCTAATGAATTAATATTATTGAAACTTTCGTTGTGACAAGGAATAAAAACGAATCCAATCAATCAGTCGCCAACTCATCACTATTCTTCCTCCATTCATTCGTCCATTGAAAACAAAACAAAAGAAGAATATTCCCTCCCACCTCACCCAATTAAAAGAACCGTTAATTTGCATAGTAAGATTGCTCATCAACAATGGCATGTATTCATAGGGTGATAATGATGCTTTTAGAACCCTCATTATCTTATCACGGTGCTTGATAAGTGAGTAGTATAGGGAATGGGGGTTCCAGCGCAATCTCAACACGGGCAAGATCCGTGTCAAAAATCCACCTACGGACGACCCCCACTCCAAGTGTGGTTGAGGGCAACAGCGCACTTAAATATGTTAGTCTATATATGGAGTGCGAAGAATGTAAGAGAACTTTTAAGAAAGAAGCGGATTTGAAAAAGCATTTGAAAATGAAGACGAAGTGTATTAGAAGAGTATATTTTTGCCCATCGTTTCGGCAACCATTTTCGGCTACCTTTTCTACTCTCGTAGGCACAAAGTAGTATTTTTTTGTGTCCTCTGCGCTGGTAGCAAGGGCGCGGCAAGACACCGCTACCTTTTCGAAAATCCATAGTAGTAGCCCAAAACCTTCGACACCCTCTATCTATTTCGTGGTAGTTGCGCCAAAGTGGCTATGTAGCCTGGTATGCGAATTCCTTGCAAAGTCTTTTGCGCTCGGTAGAGACCTTCCAAGATCTCCAAAAGTATTTGTGTAGTTCTTTGTTTTCCTAGCACGTATGCGACCATACCCGCAGCTATGTAGAGATACATGTCTATATCCTATGGACCCACGGAATACCCCTATGGATCCATAGGTACCTAGCTATGTTCGAACCGTATTCGTAGATATATATGGCAACGCCCAAAATACTATCCGAGGAAGAAATCGCAGGATTGTTGGAAGATAGGAGAAATGGAGTAGGGCTGCAAAAGGCAGCCAAAAAGTACGGCATAGGAATACCAAAGATTCGTAGGATAGAGCGAGAGAATGGTCTGGAGGTAGCAATCCCCGAAAAGCCACCAACTACAGACCTGCAGAAACATTTCCTAGAAGTGCAGGATTCCTTTGCTATAGTCTTGGACGATCTCCAAAAAGCTAGAGAAGAACTCCGAGACGCAAAGGAGGAATTGCTAGCCAAAATGGAGCAGGAAGAAGATTCGTTCGAGAAAATAGACGTGGAAGAAATAGAGAACGAAGTAGAGGAAGTATCCACGAAAATAGACTGGCAAATAGCCGGCAACGTACTATTTGCAGTCGCAGGCATAGCTGCCATTGTTTGGGCGCGCATGCAACCACCCAAAGTTGTCTACTACAGACATCCAGCGGAGGATACGAAACCGCAGAGAAATTCTAGGATTCCGGAGATGGAGTAGAGACGTGCACCAGTCTGTCTTTCTTCTTTGCTTTGGTAGTCTTTTCTCTACCAATTTTGCAGTATAGCGGTGGCTGCGATGTCCAGTCTATCTTTTGCTCGTCCAGAAAGTGTCCCCAAACCGGAGTAGTAGCATGTTCTACCGTGCAGCCCTCCAAAACGCACTCCGAGCATTTTTCGGAAAGGAATAGGATTGTCCTTTCTTTTTTTCTGTAGGTGGTTTTGGCGTATTTCCAGCATTGGTATTCGCCTGGATGCATATGTAGCGCCTGTACACATTCTTTGTTGGGTGGCGCAGGCACTTCTAGTAGTCTTTCCGGGTGTTTGGGATGTTCTATTTTCCTAACCAATTCGTAGTACGTATCCAAACCAGGTCCTTCGGGCACGAAGACAGTGGCTATGTTGTTCTGCCACTCCACCAATATTTCTTCTCCTGGTATGGCAGTGCGTATGTTGCCGTTCGCTTCGAACTTTCCAGCCGCACACGCTTCCAATAGGGCTTCTGTGGCCCATGCTACAGAAGTTTCCCTATTCCTTCGCAATACTACGCGGTGCCCTCTTGCCAACCAGTTGGCATCCAAGTCTCTGGGGATCGCATATCCTAGTATCTTGTAGTCTCCTGCAGGTATTTGGTCCATCCTATGCACTTTGGCCCTAGGCGTCTCTGGGCCAAACGGGCTTTCCTCTCCAAAGAACAATCTACACAGATTGTTGGTTCTCCCGGAAATCCTATCCAATAGTTTCCTGTATTTCTCCAATTCTTTCTCTATGGCTTTCCTGTCCTCTTCCTTCTGCCGCAGGATGGACTGCCTTTGCTCCGACAGTTCTGCGTGGTATCTTTTCGTAGCTTCGACCCACTCGTCTCCTTCCAAATCGTCCCGTATGTCTTCCAATCTTTGCTGTCGTTTTCTTTTGGACAGGAAGGATATTCTGCGGGAGGAAGGCACTTCCAAAATGCCGAACGGACTCTTTTCTACTCCGATCCTTTGTGCCTTCTTTGTGCGCCAAACCCACTCCACGTGTTCCGTTGGGGGCAGCATCGTGGCAATGGTGGGGGCATTTGCATGCACTCGAGTGGGAAACTTGGACTCCGCTAGTATGGTTGGGGAGTCCTTCGTGTAGCAGCGCAGTGGAGCTATTTCCACCGGGTCTGTTCCCAGAATATCCACACGGAATATAGGACATTTTCGGAACCCAAACTCTGCTATCGTCCAAAGTACGCATTGTTCCCACTTTTCGTTGCCTCGAACTCGCACACCGGCTATGCGCCGTGTTCCCAAATTGCAGTACCACGCTAGGAATATTTCTCCCGTCTCTTCGCAGCAAATGCAGCAGCATCTATCCAAGTGTTCTGCGAGAGCCAACCACAAATTCTTTGGCGGCTGTACTACGAATATGTCCTGCAAAGGTTCTATGGTCTCCGCAATAGCGTTGGTGTGGGATTTGGAGAAGTCTTTGCCGTAGATGGATATTTCCACTCTGCTGCATCCTCTTTTCTGCACGTCTGGGTGCAGGAATGTTCTACGCAGGTGGTCGTTCGGACAATCCACGTACTCTGCTAGCTTTGCTCCTACTGGGTTTTGCACTTCTCCGGCTTCGAAGTTGGATACTATTTTGTTGTATATTTTCGTACGTTTTCCGTCTTCCATCCAAGTGCAAACATGTTCTCCCACAGCATGCGTGTTCTCCAAAATCGTACCGTTGCGCCAACCGCTACTATGCTGCGGCACGTATCCCAACTCCCGCAAACGACGCACCAATGCAGCTCTATCCAAAGTTCCGGAGAAATCCTGTGTGTAGTCCACGGAGTATATTCCATATCCGTGTGCTTGTAGCAGCCTAGCAAACTTGGAAATGTTTTCGTCTACGGCTTCTATGGACAACTCCGAGGTGTCTACTTTGGCTACGAATACCGCGGCGGGTTCTCCATGCAAACTGGACCACTTGGCTGCCATATTGGAGACGCGGTCTACTATGTTTCCCTGCCTGCACGTGTGCACTACGCTGGTTGGTAGGAACACCCCAAATGTCTCCGTGGCTGCAATGGATATCTTGGAGACTATTGCCTTCGCATTCCTACAAAGCAGCTTCTTTCCATACAAATTCTCTTCGGAAACAAAACCATAGACAAACACATCGTCTACGAAAGGAGGCAATCCTTCCAGCGGCTGCAGACTGGTTGGTCCTTCGTTGCCCCGCAAGTAGTCGCACTTGGATATGTCTGGCAGCAGGTTTCCGTCGCAGGCATTGTCCAGCAGCAAATGTGCTAGTAGCCTACTCTTTGCTCGTATACCCATCTCTTGCAATGTAGTCGAAATACTCTTTTGCTCTTCCATCTTCTATATATAGGAGTAGAAGGTTTTGGGCTACTACTATGGATTTTCCAAAAGGTAGCGGTGTCTTGCCGCGCCCTTGCTACGAGGACTCGTTTTGGGGCCCTTGCTACCATGGAGAGGCATTTCGCCTCCACCTACTTCCCTACGGACATTTCTGGTGCTTGCTGCCAGCGCAGTGGACACA
Source organism: Actinia tenebrosa (assembly GCF_029948245.1). NCBI lineage: Eukaryota > Metazoa > Cnidaria > Anthozoa > Actiniaria > Actiniidae > Actinia > Actinia tenebrosa. The sequence goes on along the minus strand of NW_028292579.1, from coordinate 8,474,623 downwards.
AAAAAATACTTTTCCTACGCAAAATGTGCCTACCAGGAATACCCGTGCGGTAGTAGAAAAGGTAGCCGAAAATGGTTGCCGAAACAATGGGTAAAAATATACTCTTCTAAAAGAAAGCTTGCTCAGTAAATATCGTGACAGGGTTCTATTTACATATCGAACGCCGGCTGTCAGGTTCATATGCAAATTAATTTCACAAAATATTACACAAAATATTACACAGCCTGCATCGTTTTCACAAAATATTACACAGCCTGCATCGTTTTCACAAAATATTACACAAATGTGAAAAAACTTGTGTAAAATCATCTTCTCGGAATCCATTCTAACAGCGGGTGACTGGGATCTATTTTATAAAATATTTCGTAAATTACGTCAGGATAATAAGGAATATCCTTATTCAGCCGACAAAACATCCACTCGGCTTTTGTCATATCAGAAACCTCAGGAATAGACTTACCGGTAATTTCAGACAAAAGATAGGGAATAGCTTTGTAATATTTCCCTAGTTTTAATTTTTTCAACGTTTTCCGTAGACTTTGTGGGGTTGGCTCTTCTAAATGGTCTATGATTTTCTTCTTTACTTCGTTGTCTAAATATATCGGATGTAAACCTTGGATATGACTCATCCAGTCCCTGAAGTATTTTATTCTCTTATATGGCGTTTTCTTACGACCTCCATTGGCGTAATACTGCTCTCTGGTAGCATTTGGTACGGCATTACGAATATTCTTACCACACTCGTAACACTGTGCTGACGTGTCGTCTTCTATTTGCATTTTCTTACCACAACACCAAAAGGGTTCTGGCTTAGGTATGATAACTTTAGGTCTTAGACAAATTATGCAAAAGTCGTTAACGAACTTCTTACATTCTTCGCACTCCATATATAGACTAACATATTTAAGTGCGCTGTTGCCCTCAACCACACTTGGAGTGGGGGTCGTCCGTAGGTGGATTTTTGACACGGGTCTTGCCCGTGTTGAGATTGCGCTGGAACCCCCATTCCCTATACTACTTAAGTGGGACGTCTTGGTACAACGGACACGTGTCTTATATGCAAAAGGTCTATTGAAGTTGAATTTCGCGCACAAGAAACTACATTCCGCGCATATGAATGTACAAACGCGCTATTGATTGTCCATTGATGCCTATGAATGTACACGCATATTCAAATATCGTTATTGAAAGTTGATCCGCGCTAATGATGTTACTTGTGATGTTGATGAAAGTACATTACACGTTATTGATACAACTATTGGCACAAATGAATGTACATTTTCTGTTAATGAACAGCAAAGGGTGTATATTAATGTTTTCTTTTATTTGTATAGACAAGATTTGAAAAACAATGATGTTTCAAATGAATTTATTTCGAGAAGTCTTTAGTCACGCAATCGCCAAACAATACTTTCTGCATATTTAATGAGTCAAAATAAAAGCTCTCGCAAAAAGCGCACAATTATTTCCCCAAAATAAACAATACATTTTTCAAAAGAACAGTTTCCCAATAGATGTTGACTGTAATCTCATAAGATTTGGAAGGATGGCACATAGGGAAACTCGCAGTTTTCGAGATGCACTGACAAGCATTGTAACTCAGTGCTCTTTGCTTTTTACTGTGTTAAATAATTCTGAGTTGTTCGATTTTTATGAAAATACTCCTAGTTGATCAAATAAGAGTTGTACTTTTGGTTAAAAGTATTAGAAGGCTCTTTGGATCAATAGTTTTGATACACGGACCAAGCGAAATAATTAAAGTAAGCAATTTTCAGCCATCTTTTGGCAGCGAAAATCGTCCCTGGAGCTCAAACAGATTTCCCCCTTTTTCTCGAAGACAAAAAAGTATTTTCCAAAACTAACCAGCGTTTGGTACTTCATCATACACTACTAAAATCCAATATTTGTCGTTGTAATATGCTCTCCGTATTATTTTTCCTCCTGCATTGAAATAATTTAACCTTTTCTATAGAAATATAAAAAGTTTTGAGAGAAAGTCTTTGATTTGTCAACTCGTCGAGAAAAATGCTTGTCAAAAAAATTATAATATACAATTGTTTGCTAAAAAACACACACCTGAATTCTTGAAGAACACTTCTTGATCCATCTTTGAAAACGTTTTTAAATCGTTTTTGGTCTATAACTTGCCCTAAAGCGATTTTGTTCTGTGCATTTGAGAGCCGAATTTGAGAGTAATTTTGCTTTGATATCAAGCGGGATCCCTGTGTTGTGTACACGGAAGTACGTGCGGAAGTGACGTCAGAGCTCCGCTATAAAGAGCGCAGACATAATATTTAGTGCTCCAAGTAAACCTTGGTATGGAGTACAACTTACCAGGTGGTTCCTTAAAAGTAGCCATTGCATTAAAATTACTTCCAAAGAGGATGCTCTCTACTTCCACTCCGCTGACCACTTCCATGAATGATTCGAGCCCGTCCTTGGTTGTTTTTTCGCTTATTCCCATCACTTGAAGTTTGTTTGGGTCTTTTGAGATTTCTTTAGGAATTTCTTTCAGTGTAATCGTAAGCTTAGAACCGTCAAGCTCGAGGCTTTCTTTCTGAGACACTCGCTCTGCATCTATAATAGAAAAAGAAGCTGATAAATGTACTATTTGCACGGAATAAAAGCTATAATTAGTACCTTTGCGTAGGAGACGCGCAATACATGGAGGGGAAATGAAAAGGACATACAAATAACACAAAAACAAATGAGAAATTTGAAGTTTATGCAATCAATACTAAATAACGAGCCAAACGTTTATCGAAAAATAACATGTTTCTTCTACGTGTAATTTATAAGCCAAACGTCAATTAGAATTTGTCATGACAACTATAGTACAAGAGTACATATATTGCAGGATTATATTCGTTCCCATCCAGCTGTCCGGAGAGCGCGCGAACAGACCAATCACGGTGCGTTTTGAATTTCAGTGGAGCGGCCCTCGTTCTCAGTCCTGTTATAAGAAAAATACACGCGGTTCGACGAAGCTCGGAAGGAATTTCTGACGGATTTCACTGATCTATGATAGAAAATAGAGTTTACAACACATTGGAATATTTCTTATATTATCTACATAGAATTTCACTGTTTATTTATCTGCAAAGGTGAATAAAAGACGATTGAACCGCTTGAGAGTCGGTTTACAGGAGTTTCGTGTTTTTGTCTTCTTTGTCTTGTCTTTGGCTCTAAAAAAGTTGATGGCTGCCTCTAGGTCGTTCTTCCCATCGAGTAGAGTTGAAACAGCGATCTGTGCTTCTCCAACGAGTATTATTTTGCTATTTTCTCGCTGAATGACTCAGCCAAAGCACAAGAACTTTTTAAGTACTTAATATTACTATTTGGAATATTTCTCGACACATAGCAAGTAAAATCAAATGTAAACAAACTCTATTTTTACGAGTGAAGAACCATGATCTTTAGAGTCATGATTATATTCGCATTTATTCATGTTTCTTTCACTTACAATCAACAGATCGAGGTACTTGTGTATAAGTAAATTAAGTCAGATGAGGCTTTGGAGACACAAAGGAGTGAAAAATTTGCCACTATTCACTAATATAGGCAAATTTTCAAGATGGGGGGCTCAAAATTCATGCGATGAACCGCGCGGTCTAATAGTGAGAGACTGGTGAGTGGGCCGCTCCATTTCTACCAACAATCCTTTTCGCGCGTAGTCTTCGGGACAGCTGGATATAACGTCGGTCACTAGGTTGTCTTATGGAGTAAAAGAATCCAACCAAATGAAGCTGTTTTGTTAAATTCAACCAAGATGATAGCAATAGGATGGCAGAAATATGCAATAACAGGACTAAAAACGATAACAAAATATCAACAAAAACAAACAAAATCAAGAAACAAGCAAACGAAGCAATACCGTCAGGAGAAGAAAATGTGATGTTAGCCAATCTCTCGTCTGGAACATGTTGAATATCCTCTATCTCTCCTCCTCCAGACCGTCCTGTATTCTCGAAAAAATTCAATAACGCGTCTTTGGTTGTTTTGTCTGAAATCCCTATAACTCTGACTACTCTAGAACGCTGTACAGTTTCTTCTGAGTCTTCTTCTTCGTCCAAAGAAAGAGCTTGCATTGGCTGGACTGGTTTTGTTACGGTCAGTGGACATCCGTCTAAAGTGTGTTTTCCCCACTCCAATACTTTTTTGGCGACTAAAAGCAAATACAAATAACAAGTCTTTTGACTACGAAATAATTTCTTGAAGATGCACATAATGCCTAAGAAAATTAGTAGTTAAATAGCCATTAACAAAAAATTACTGATACCAATCATTAAAAATAAAAGAAACTAATTTAAGGACGTTCGTGGGCATCGTTCGCGCGCAGCACGTCATTTGCATGTTTTCATGAGCCAAATATCAAGAAAACGTACACGTTTTTCACTTCTTCAAACTTTTATAGCTCTAAAAAAGTCAGCAAACCCCACTTATTTTACGGAAAAATACAAAATATTTGAAATTCCAAAAAAATATCATCCCAAGGGACTTGATTACAACATATTTTCCTGAAAAAAAATCTCCGTGAAATCGAACGCCGCGCGTTATGACCAACAACGCACGAAACAAAATGCTCATGAAAACTCAGAAGCTACGTCAGACGAAATTCCATATCGAAAAACGAATAATTTCTCGGCATCTTATTCAAGGCCTGGCCTTAAAAGGCACACGTCCTTGAGGTTAAAACTGTTATTTTCATCTTAAACTGTCGCTTAATTTAGAATTACTACGAATATGAACATTTACCCTAAAACAGTCACACGCTGCAATGCAATGACAACTACACTCTGTCCCCCCTCTCCCTCAATCTAGCATGGCAAATAACATCAGTCAACTTACCATTTGGAGATTCAAATTTAACGACAGCTTGATTTTCATTGAGTTCGACGTTTTTGACGTCACCACCATGAGACCGACGAGAATTTTCAAAGTACATTTGTATGGCGTCTTTTGTAGTTTTAGCAGATAGACCGCTGACCAGAACAGAAGCATACTAAAGAAATAATAATAATAACAATCATTTATTATCGCTTATTTTTATCGTTTATTTTTTCGGAAATACCACCATTTCAGTACCAATATGTTCCGGAACTCTACTAAACAACAGACTTCATTGGAAATCATATAGCAATTTAAGCTCTCCTAAAAGCTCCTTTTCAAACAACATGAAATTTCAATCGTTTCGTGCTGTACTTGTTAAAACAGATGACGTCAGTGATCCGCTATCTCCTTTGCACCGAGACCAAGTTCTTTCGCCAGACGTCCTCGTAGGAGTCTGATTCTCGTTGTATCAAGATGTAAAGAGAGGAAATGATAAAATATATTTTCCTTGCCTTCATAGCGGAGCACCATACTTAAGAGAAATTGTTAACCTGTCGAGTTAATTTTCATGGCTTGACTACTACGTCACTTCCGTCCTTACGTACGTACGGGCAAACGTCCGTGTACACAACACAGGGAACCCGCATGATGCCAAAGCAAAAAATAAAGCAATAACCGGCTCTCAAATGCACAGAAAAAACGCTTTGGGACAAAATTTAAGCCCAATAACAGAATTTTTTTTATATAGTCAAAGACTGATCTAGAGCTATTCTTCAATGATTCAGGTATGGGTTTTTAGCGAACAATGATCGTATATTTTTACTTTCTATCTAAAAATCAAAAGTTTCTCTCAAAAGTTTTAATATTTCTATAGATAATTTATTTTAATGCTGGATGGAATATAAAACGGAGTAAATATTACAAAAAAATATTCGCCCTTTATCTAGCTTATAAATCTTCATGATTCGCGCTTTTTTAAACCTACTCTCGCATGTTTTTACGTACATGAAAAAGCAGTTTCGTTGGCCTCCTATAGGATTCTATAGGCAAACAAAAGTAGACTTACATCCAATAGTTTTACTATTTTTATAGATAGTTTTTCAAAATATTGAATGAAGTAAAACAAGGTATACATATTTGCACTTTTTGTAAAGTTTAACTGAATGTAAACTTTTGTCGTTCATGATTTCCACATCTTTTTCACACATGAAAACAGATGAAAACTGGTAAAATGGAATCTCAAACTCTTGTAAGCTTAGTTTTTAAGTTTCCCGAAGAATAGTCAAACAGGCTCATATGAAAGGAATATACAATATTTTAATAAATAATTATGACTAGAAATTTTTCTCTCTGTTTCTACTAAACGCATTTATTTTCTTATTTTCATTAAATACGGTTAAATACATAGCTCTTATTAACCGAGTGCGAGGTCCGTACCGTAAGTTATGGACCGAGTTTTTTCCACTGCCTTATGGCCAAAGCGCATAGCGCGCGGGCCATAAAAAAGTGGAAAAAACGAGGATCCATAACTTACGGTACGGACCGAGCAAACGAGGTTAATAAGATATTTATTATATGGCAAGGCATTGAGATCAAAAAGAGGCGAAGCAACAAAAAGTAAAGTTGACAGCGCATGTCAAACGAGAACTGCATTGAAAGGGCTTCCTGTACGTGCCAAAAGTCATGTAGTGTTTGAGGCGCTCAAAAGGCGAAGTTTTAGTTTACTTTGAAAGAATTTAGCTAAAGTTCAAAGTTTTCTGAAATACTAGTTAACAAAAGTGAGGCTTTAAGTGAGGCATCAAAAGAAGACCTCAAGAACTCAACATGAGATTGAGACGAAAACTGTCGTACTTCAAACTTCAAGATATTCACAACCAAGATGAAAAATACTACAGCCTTCCGCTTGTTTTCCTGCCTTTTATTGAGAAAAAAACTCAAAAACTGTCTCCAGAAATGAATGAGAAGCTTTGAAAAATTACGGCTGGCTGAACATGGATAGTTTTCGTCAATTTTCAACGTTTTGACTGTTTGAAGCAGGCCGCCATATGTACAATGGCTGAAGTCATGAAGAAGGCACACTTTCGACTCAATTAAAAAAGGTACTGCCAACTCTCTGTCTAAAAATACATTCAAATTCAAGTGGGGGTGAAATATTACTGAAATATGGACATACTTCAAGAGCGGATGAGCCTAGAAAACTGCTTAAAACGTTTACGAAAGAAACTACTGGCTTCTTCACCCGATCGATTCAGATAAGTTCAAACTGGACGTTGTTAGCTCACTGAAATAACAAATTTACGTTAACTCTACGGTAAACCTATCTTTATTTCATTTACTGAATTAGCCGCTTTTCACCACCCTTTAGTTCGTAGTTTGACATAGTTTTAGCTTTAGCATAGTTAGTTTTTCTAGTTTTTTCTAGTCGTACAAAATCGCTCAACTAGTGCCGTGTAGAGCCTTGATCGAAAGAGTTTCGCTTGTATGAAAGAGTTGTCGCTTGTTTTATAAGTTTTACATTAAATGCCAGTGACTTTCAGTTATCTTTAATTATTTATTGAAGGTTTTCCGACGATTTTCATCCAGAAATATATTATTTTGATAAAGATTTGAATGTTTTAAAAGATCATAAGTACGTACACTCGGTGAACCATTTCATTTTTCGGTCCGTACCGTAAGTTATGGACCGCAAATTGACCAATCAAAGCGCGTGAAATTACCTTGCCATATAATAAGTAAAAATACGGTTCATATAAGCACATAGAACTCTTCATATGGATAACCAAACATCGTTATGTAAAGAAGAAAAAGTAAACCTATATTTTGCTCAACGTTCCTTAACAGTTTTCAAGTCTGTTTTGGAGTGTTGCTTTGTCCTTAAAAAGTTTGGTAATCTCCACCATTTTAATAAAAGACATCCAAGGTAAATATCAGTAAACTTGATATTTTATCGGATATATCTGGGCTATCTTTCGTTTTTCAAGTAAAATTAACCAGGAATTCAAAGCCTAAAAATATCGGTCATGGAAAACTGTTTTCGAGAACAAAACTAGCCCCTGGGGTCTGGGGTGGCTGGTGGTGGGTTGTGTACATATCGTGACAAAATGGGAGAGTAGTATAAGGTCGAAAACAAAGACTCTTGCGAAGAAGATGATGTAGTGCATTTCGATTTTTTTCACTTCATGGTTCCTATTAAATGGGGGACATTATCTTCATCTTGACGAAGAAAAAGAAATGAATATTTATATCTTTCAGTTTTATCTAAATCGAGAGCTTCGCTCTCTAGGCAGTGCCTAAATTCATATGATATCTTTTGTGCAAAGGCAGTTACCTTATAATCTTCTAGCTCTTCTTCATAGCCGGGTCTTTCACTTGTACTATCTTCTCTAGACTGCATTTCTTTGACCACAGTTAAACGAGCTCCTTTATATTTGTATATTCCTTTAGCAAGGACCCTCTCAGCAGCTTGAAGGGGATAAAGAAATGAGAAATAAATTAGACTTATTAAAAAATAAGATAATATACATTAGCACAAAAGCAAACTAAATAAAAAAACTAATGTTACAAACTTTTTTACGAGCTCATTGACAAAGACGTTTTCTTCTGAAAAATTGACACAGGCTGAATATAATTTCTAGATAAACATAAGTTATTCTTGCTTAAGAGAGGCATATTATTCCACTTCTCGTCTGATAACTTAGTGATTCTTTGTGGTGTTACTTTTTCTTTTATTTCTCTCTCTTTTTTTTTTGGCTCAAGCTATTAGAAGCTTTGCTATTTTATGCAAAACAAGTTCACTCACGAGAGTGAAAGTTTAAATATTAATCAAAATTGCTTAAAATAAACAGCGGTTTATATTGAAAATAACGCCGACTGTCGAGTCCTAGGCAGGGTGAAAATTCCTTTTCTGGTTGGAACAAGTGGAGTTTGCCAGCCAACGCTTTGGTACTTTTAATCCCGCTTTGAATCCCACGAGTCCATTACCCATAATGCACCCGATATAGTCATATATACTATCACGCTGGGACCAGGCCTTACTTGAACTCGGCCACATTATAGCTATTGTAGCTTCGGGATCCGAGAAGGCTCGGGAAAAAATTCATAACAGCCGATCGGAATTCGGAAAATACCACCGACTGTCGAATATTGCTGCTTTGTTGACAGGCCTTTGCAGTGAGCCCAAACATGGCGGGTTTATTTTGGTTTTTCGAGCGACGATAATTTTTTATTTTTCAGCTATTATGGATATCGACTCATCGAAAAGGTAAGACAAGTACAGTCTGTTTAATGTCGTTTTATTTTCAAACTAAGAAGAAATCAAAAATTCCGAAACGATACGATTGACTTTAAGGAACTGTTTGTTCATTTTATGCAGTGAAAAACCTCCTAAGTTTATTTTAGAATTTTTTAAACCAAGCGGTTTGTTGAGGATTTCAAGATCGTTTTGGCACGTTCGAAACGAAGAATGAACTAATATAGCTCTTATTCTCTGTTTTCAGTGCGAAAGTTGGTCTTTCATGCGAAAGTCTTTCATATTTCGTGTTTAGTGTTTGAAAAGTGGTGTTTGGACATTATAAAAGATTTCAAATAAGGCTAAATCACTGCAGTCGAATGCAGTCTAACATTCAGGTGAGTTTTATAAGTAAAATATCAGTCAACATTCATGTTGACTCTATTTGTCTACTGTAGGCAAAAAAATGACGCGCGCTCTAACACTCTTCCGCAAAGCCAAAATGCTATGTTTAGGATGGTCAGAAGTTTAATAAGCGATATACTTAATTCTTATATTCTTTCATCGCGATGAGAGCGTTAATACAGGCCTGACCAATTTCTTTTAATGTTTGTAGAATTTTTTAAGCTTACGATGAATGGATTATTGAATTCTCACATTTTGTATGCATAAACAAACCCATCAGCAGGGTAATACAGCAGTGTTGCTATTAAGCATTTGTGAATAATTCTGATTTTTTGTTCTGTTTTTATGATCTAAAAGTGCTGGCTTTTAGTTGCTGTGTTATAAATATAATATATAATAGAATTTACATGATTATAGTCCCCCTGAAGATTATTCTTTGTCAAGTACTCAAATAATGAAAGCTTTTTATATTTTTTTGGCTTTAGGTGCTGTCTTATGACTGTAATCTGTAAAAAAGTGTTCTTGAATATGCCCCCTGAAGATGGTTATTTATCAAATACTGAAATGAACAAAGCTTTTCATCTATAAGAGCTGGTTTTAGGTACTGTCTTATGATCGTAATCTGTAAAAAAGTGTTCATGAATATGCCCCATGAATGATTATATCAAGTACTCAAATAAACAAAGCTCTTTATCCTTTTCTCTGAATAGCGACATGCCTCATCGTCGGCGTTTCCCAATAGGTCAGTTTGCAAGGGACTTTAAAAGAAAGAGAGAGGAATTAGTGGAAAAAGTAGTTGCAGATAAGCTAGAACATGAGAAACTAAACCGAGAAGCAAAAGCATTAACTGAGAGAATAAATTACAAAAAAAGAAAGGTAATTTAAAAGATTTTTTTGTTCCAGTCCTTTGCATTTTTGGCCTGACTGGAATTTTTTTTTTAAATTTTTTGATTCAGTCCTTTGCATCTTTAGCCTGACTGGAATTTTTGTTCTCACTGAACCAGTTCTTGCGTTTTTTGCCCAACTGGTATTTGAGTGTAATATAACCTGTCCCTTGCACTTTTGCCCGACTGGAATTTGTTCTAATTTGAACCAGCCTTTCCTAGGATCAAAAGTATCTGTTTTGAAGTTAAATAAGTTATAAAAAAACTTAATTTATACTTGTAGCTAGCAGACCTGGAAAGTGCAGAGGCCTTAGACAGTCCTTTGAAAAAAAAGGCACCATCAATTTCGAGTGTGATATTACCTAAGAGTAGTGAGCGCTTAAACCTCTCTGACAGGCAAAATAGAAGGCGACGCAAGAAAACAAAAAAAAGTTTAAAGAAAATTCACTGTGCTAGTGGAGAAAAAGATGAACGCCGTTGTGTTAATGATGGAATGTGGGTAACCCTCATAAATAACAGTAGAGATAATGAAATGGCTGAATACATATCAAATTCTGATACATGTATGGATAAAGTTATTCCCCAAATTGTGCAACAAAACTTTGAACAATATAAAACCAGTATTGACAACAAGGTCAGGAGCTTGGAAATACTATACACTGGAGGAATGATTAGTAAAAGGAAGTATACCAACATAAGAAATACATATACAGGTCCTGTATTCAAAGATTGTGAAATGCCCAAAATTCTGTCTTACAAAGCCCTCATTTCTTTTATTAACACTAGCATTGAAATAGGTGATCTTTATAGCCTCCAAGAGTTTGGAAAATCAGTTAATATGCCTGCCTCACCTGGAGTGTATAGACAACTGGAACCATTTCTTTTAAGGCTAGCCTACCTGTATCTTTCAATCCATGCCAAGAGCCCAATACTTCACTGGTTCAATGGAAAAGAATATGAGTTTCTTGTTACAGTTGGAGCAGATGCAGCACCCTTTGGCAGGGATTAGTGTGCCACTGCCTACCTTGTTAGTTTCCTTAATTTACTTAAGAAGGTCAACAGCTGTGATGACAATCATCTGTTGATGGGTGCAAGCTGTTCAGAAGATGATGAGCTACTAATAGTTTATACAAAGCAGCTTTTTAAAGAAATGGAAGATGTTGAGAGAAAGGTGTATGATATAGAAGTCAATGGCACAAAGCATGCATGCAAGTTCATTTTAAAACTTATCCCTAGTGATATGAAGTGGATGGCAACAATGTGTGGTGAGCTCAATAATGCAGCCACTTACTTTTCTTCCTTTGCAAATGTCAACAAAGGAAATATGGACACAAGGAATAGCAGAATTGGCACTGACCCAAAGACATCAACCTGGCAGCCTTGGACCTACAAAGGCAGACTGGATGTAGCTAATAAGGTCACAAAGGAGAAGTCTAAACTCACAGCTAGTGAACTGAAGGGTAGGACAAAAGTGACACAGTTCATTGCTAAGTCTAAGTCACGCCAAGAGTTTGTTCCTCCTCTAGGTAAATATGTTGATTGTTGCAAAGCAGAGCCTCTTCACAACTGTAATAATGCATGGCAACAGTGGTTTTGTATTCTACTCACCCTAGCCATTAGCTTCGTTCCAGAAGGATCTCTGAAAAGTTGTTCAACAGTAAATGAGCTACCAAGTCAAAGTGCCTTTGTTAAGTTCATGACCAGCCTAAAAGAGGTAGTGAAATGTACCAGGCTATGGAAGAATATCTGCAAATGGTTTTCTGAAGGAAGAAAGAAGAACCAAGCTCTGTCATATCGCTTCACAGGAAAAGAATCCAAGCTTTGTTCATGGGGATTTCAGGAGCTCATCAAGGTTCTTCTGGCCTTTGTTTCTGATAACAAGACAAAGTTGAAATTGCACGTCTTATCCTTCATAGCTTTAAAGCTGAGAGATAGTGCTTCTATCTTCAGCCAGGTTGAGACTAATGATGCAGATGTTGGAAGACTTACGAGCCTATGTTCAGAATTCTTCAATGCATGGTCCATATTTCTTGGGAGGATAACACCCACTGTATGGACAATTGCTTATGCAGTTCCATTCCATCACCAACAGCTAGTCAGGGAACTCGGTAATGGTTTAGGCCTGAATAGCATGCAGGGTAGGGAGGCCAAGCACATCAAACTTAAGAAGTACATGGAGTTCACACCATCCTCCAGCAAGCATTCCCGATGGTTGAGTGTTTTCAAACATGAATTTGTAAATGCTGTGTGGCTTAAAGAAAAGAAGCCTGAAAGTTGGCTTAAGATCAATCAGCCACGCGACCACTTTATCCCCAAATGTGTAGAGAATACAAGTTTTTGCTACTGTGGATTGAAGAAAATTGATAGCCCAGACCAGCTGAAATGTGAAATTTGCAATAGCCAACTGATGCATTTAATTGAAACCAGTGCCAAAGAAGGCAAGCTCCACAACGACTTAAAAAAGTTTTCTTGACTTTCTAACAAAGAGAGACACTCCAGATCTGTGAGTTCCATTAATACAAAATAACCACCACCCCCCCCCCCTTCCAAAAAAACTACTTGGAGATCATTTAAAAGAGACTTTAACCAGCTATTCTTGGTACATTATCTAAATCAAGGCCACCCTTATATCAAAATTGAATAACAGTAGAGGAAACTCAGTTGGGGATGATCAACATTTTCAACAAATGAAAATTCACTAGACTTTGCATCTTATCAAACTAATTTTAATATTAACTTGCCTGTTAAGAGAGGTTTACTTTACTATCCCTGGAATATTATCCTAATCAAAGCCACCCATATCTAAATGGAACAGTTTAATTGGTAACTCAGTTGGGGATGACCAATATTTGATGAAAAGTACACTCTTTGTATTTTAGCAAACAAATTTAATTGCTACTTGGTGTAAAGTTTACATAATCTGGTGAAGTATACACAGGATTTTGGCATTTTCATTGTCAGTGTACAATACACATTAAAATCTTATTAACCAGCACAGGGTCTTATATATGTACCTTAAATTTGGCTTGTGTTTATTATTGAATGCAGATTTTACTAGGTTATCATGAGTAATATACTGTAGGCCGTTCATCTGCGTTGACTGTGACAATGCTTTAGTAATAAGATGTTTCAATTTGCTTGTTGTTAAATTGACTTTAAGAACAAACAAATAAAATTAGCCTGTATTGCTTAGTTTTTTTGTTGGGGGGAGGGGGGAGATTGAGCCATGTATCAACACTTTAGATGAGAAATGCCAAAATAACTTACTGACTTAATACGAAAACTCTAAAATACTGCGAAAAAATGAGTGTATAAGGAGAATTACTGAGACTTATTTGGCTATAAGGCACTTTAAAACCAAATCCAAAGCAGTAACAATCCCTTGCAACAATCACTATCACTCTAAAGCCAACAAAGCCAATAATATTTATGAACTAACCAAAAAAAAGAGCAAGAATATATTAATGCTGAGGTATATTTTCTTTGTTCCAATATCCATACGAAAAATTAATAAAAAGTACTTCTCTGTTCTTGTAATACCTCCAGGTCATTGGCTTTTCCTTTGTTATAACAACATCGCATCTTTCATCTTCTTCCTTGAGGTTCACAGTAAAAGATTTCTTCAACAACAGATCCTTCGGAATCGTGTCCCCATATAGGTTCAACTTGTTGAAAATGTATTTGGCTTTGTTGGCTTCATAGATAGTGACAGTGATCACTGCTTTAGTTTCAGTTTGAAAATGTCCATAGCCTACCTTGTTGATGATATCAATGATCACTTCGAAAACTTCTAAAGGAATATCCATTTCTACTTCTCCTCTCCATGGGTTACACATGTTCGGATTTTTGTGCATTTTCCGCAGTATTTTAGAGTGAAGTTTGCTAAGGGTCCTCATCACGATCGGCTGGCTTGCTATTAACTTTTGTACATGCTGGTTTCTTTCCCGTAAATATTTCTCTTCTAATATGATGATACATGACTCAACTTCCCAAAAAAAACGAGAAATACAACCTAATTGATGAGGGTCGTCAGTATTTCCAAAGTATTCCAGTTTTTTTCTTTGCAAAATTGGAGTTAAAGAGACAGATGGAGGATTTTCCTTGAAAATCCTTTCCGCCATCTTGGATTGTCTCAAATTCTACCCATGATCCAGCGCGCGCTGTAAGTGGCCGAGTTCAAGGAAGGTCTGGCCCCAGCGTGTATATACTTGGTTGGATCATAATTTCTGCATATCGCTGTGTGTATATATATATATATATATATATATATATATATATATATATATATAAGAAATCTGTGAATCAATTTTCCGTAAAATAGTGCTCAATACATCGATAGAAGTAGAGCAGAACATTTGTTTGAGAAGAAAAAGTCAAGACAACATTTTTCCCGACAAGCCTGTTTCGTGAATTGCTTCACTCTTCAGGGGATTTATATATATATATATATATATATATATAGCCACTTGCAAAAATTATGGCGGCTTCCAATATATATACAAGTATATCCAAAGCATATCAAAAATTATGGAATAGCATCCCTTATATTTTTTTCGAGCTGTCTATCACTAGGGCTTTCTGAAAAAAATACCAAGAAAGATATCCTGTCTTGTATGAGAAACTTTCGATATACTTGTATTTATATTTGAAACGGCCATAATTTTTGCAAATGGCTGTATATATATATATACACACTCGATTGCAGAAACGTTGTAGTATACATTAATACATTTATAGTACAAATACCTAATGAGATGCATATTGCAATTTTACTTTTTTAACCCTCAAAACCAATTGATTTATAATCTGTAAGATGTGAAACACAAAAATAAAATATTTTGACATTCATTGAATGAAACAAATGATAAATAAAGCGAGTTTTCTGTTTTGCATATCATTAAATATACTGAATAATTAGGTATTTGTATAAATGTATAATAAAACCTTTCTGCAATCAAGTGTATATATATATATAACGATACGATCGTTGTTTTGTGTTCGAATATAAATGCAAGTCTTCTATTGTGGTGAAGTAAGCCTTTGAACTAAAGATAAAGACAATAAATTATACCTGAAGATTCCTTAAATACGATCCTTGCTTCGCCTCGATCAGGGTCAAACTCAATATTGTCTATATCTCCACCATTAGATTTCTTTTTGCTTTGAAAATAGATCTCCAAGTCGGTTTTAGACAACTCCTTTGGCACACCACGAACACGAATGCTACACCCAGACATATCTGAGCATACAACAACAAAGGTTTCCAGGAACTGATATCTAAATAAGTCCCACAATTCCGTGAAATCTATTTCTTGGAAATCTTTCTCGGGGAATTATATGATGTCAGGTGTCACGCTCCAAAGGTAAATTCCCCTAATTATAATTCATTAGTCCTGAAATCTTTAATAATTCCTGACCAATAATGTTAAATTATGCAGAAAAAGAAATTATTTCATATAGTAAAAGTATTTCATATAGCGTGAATCAAATTTTTTTTTTTTTTTTAAAGCTAAAATATATTACGTCAACTTGGGATTGTGTGACAAGTTTTCTTTGAAGCCAGGAATTTCCTTGAAGGAGCTGGGAACTTTTTTCCGGGAAAAACACATCAAGTAATATTACTTATGCTGAAACGAAGAAAACCGAGGCAATTCTTTCAAAGGTAAGATGGACGAGCCCGAAGTTCAGTTAGTTGCTTAAAATTTTTCCCTGTCAAAGTACGAGTTGGCGAAATATTAATACACAAAGATCAATGTTTACAAAGGGTGGATCCAAAACTACTGTAATTCAGAGCGAATTTTGAACGAGTTTTCAGAGCGAATTTTATTTTCGCTCGCTACACTAAACTAATGCGTCAATTTAGCTGGATTTTTTATATTTTTTGCTTTGATTATGCCTAGATTCTAATAGTTTTTATTTCAAATTTTCTAAGCGTTTAGACAGTATTACAACAGTGCTAAACAGTGCAAAAACAGTGGAATTCTTTAACGACGATATACAGTTTTCTCTTCCATCTTCTCGCGATCTATTGGTTTTTCCTTGCTAGAGTTCATTGACTGTAGAATACCCTATATTTCATATACCGGCTGCGTTACCAGCGTGGTTGGTCCTTGTAGAGTAGTAGTTAACACATCGGACAAGAATACCGAAGACGTGGGTTCGATTCCCACCAAGGGCATTTGATATTTTTCTCTTATTCTCTCTGACTGAAGATTTGTTGTCCATGTACCTAAACAAGTCCGAAAATTGTTCTTGCATGCATCATAAAGCACCTAGAGCACCTAGGTTCTTCGCGATTGTGTGAGCACGTACAGAATACTTTTCTCACAGCGAGAGAGTACTTTGAACAGTGTGATTTTTCCATGTATTAATTATGACGGCTTTTGAAGTTGTTTAAAACCAAGAAAATGATCCAAGCTATTGTACTTTTTCAAGAAACGATATGCAAATTCACAATGTTTATTTTTCCGTCAAGTACAGAATGTCACAACAACAAGTACATTCTTGGTCCGTGTAATGCGTGTACCTTATGGCCATTTGTCTTTTTGATAAAATTGAATTATCGATTTATTAAATTTGGCCCCAATTTTCGATTTTTTTATTGTTTAAAATTAAACTTTGAATTCCATTTTTTCAATTTTCGAGTTGTCGTTTAAATAGTTGAAGAAATTGACAGACACAGAGAGAAAAATCCCACACCTTATGGCCATTTAAGGTTTTAGCAAATTAAATTGTTAACTTTTTAGTTTTTGAATTCATTTTTCATTTTTTGCGCTAAAAAGACTATCGTTCCGATCATCACCCTCCCATTTTACCCGCTTCAACATAACCAAAATCAAAAATTGAGGTAGAATACATAAATTGAAACTACTATTTTTTCAACTTGATAAACTTTGATGCACATACAGACAGATGCATATCAGCCAATCAAAAGCGTAGCATTCATAACCAGGCGGCCGACACAAAGGTAGAACAACAAGCCTAAGAGGTGCGTCTAAGGCACCGCGGCGTCAACATGCATAGTGCTGTGTTGATGTTTCGGATCGAAGGGCATTGTATTTGCCTCTAACGTTGCATCTATGATCGATATGGCTGTTCTTAAACCTTGGGGAGTACAGCCAACGGTCCCCTAATTGCCAGCAAAACTTAACACCTAGTGATTTTCACATAAATATCAAAACAAATGAAATCTGCGTTCCTAAATCAGTTAAAGAACTGATTCCACCAATCAGAGACAAGCGTTCTCACGCCTGAAATGGACAAAGTATTAGTGAATACAAGACTGTAGATTTTACTGTAAGAGGAGACAAAAGAAAGCTTACTCCGCTTAACAGGAAAATTACACAAAAACAGAAAGCAAAAAACTATATTTCAAAGACATATAAATTAATATTAATCGGTAGATACCCCCCCCCCCCCCCGACGCTCCCGCCGTTGTTTGTTTTCACGTGCAGAAACTTTGTTTGTGATATCAAGCGATAGCTTTGCGGCCTATGATCGATTGGATGTGAGCCAACACTGTGAAAGCTTATTTCGGCAAATAAAGGTGAAGAAATCAAGTCTGTCATTTAAGATGTTTTTGACAGCAATTGACACACCTGGTATAATCATATGGTCTTTAGACCAGTCAGTACGACCTTATCTCATGAAGAGAAGATTTACGTGAAGAGAAAATTACGAAGGTAGGTCGCTTTAGAACGAACTTTTTTTATTATTTCACTGCTTCCTTCATTGCTCACTTGTCAATTAACAAATTTCTCAGGTATTTTCTGGAACCCTGACAGGAAGATGTCGGTTTACTTACACAGAGACGAGAAAAGAGTATGTCTTAGAACGCAAGATCTGACAACTGAAAGAATAAAGCTTATTTTTCAGGTAAGCTATTTATATTTTATACGTGTAAGTTCTTTATCCTCAAAATGTTTATTCATTTATAGAAATGCGCCATAAGTTCCCATACGTTTGTGAATAACTAATGTCTATTTGGCATACTTATATTTTAAGATTAAACTATTCGGATCGATCGGTAAAATGATAACTTTAAGGACGCATAAGCCTGAGAAAAGTACTTTCACTTTTAGGAGAATCATTTTAATCCTACTTGGCCGTACTTGAACAAACAATTATTCCTGTATTCAAAACTGTTGGTTTAGTAATTTCATGTTCTCCTCTTGTTCACTTAAATCCGCTAACAACTTGTTAACTCTCTAAAGGAATGTTCTCACGGAAAACTATTCAGTGATGTTTAATTTTTAGTTTATTTTTTAAACGACGATATCCTGTCAATTTACACTTTTGACATGTTGATTAACAGACATGGGGTTTTTCATATTACCCCCCCCCCCCCCCCCCCCTTGGCGCCAATGGAAAGCGCAAACATATTCCTCCACCATCCACCACCATCGGCCGACTAACTAGTATACAGCTTAGGGGCATAGACAGGAGGGCCCAGCACACCCCATCCTTTTGTAATTTTTTAGCGCAATTTAGAGCAATGAGATTGGGTTATCGCGAGTGACAGTTTAAAAGTGTTACAAATTTTAGTGAATATTTGCCATTTGTAGAAAAGGAATGATAAATGACATCAAAACAATGTTCTCGCTGTAGCCCGACTTTAACTTTTATGATTTTCTGTCCGTTGGTCTGTCTATCCATTCATTCATATTTATTTATTGATTGACTAATTCATTCATACATTCATTCATTTAATTTTATTATCTATCTTATTTATTTAAATAATTGATTAATTTATTTATTAATAGATTATTTATTTATTTATATTTATTATTTATTTCTCTTTATTTCTTTATTTGTTTGTTGATTGATTGATTGATTTTATATTGGTAACTGTATATGTACGACGTACAGCATTCTCCGTCTGTCAATAAGTGAATAGACCCCTTTCAGTTCTATTGTTATAGTTCTATTGTGAGTGGGACTGACATTGCTAATTGATAATAACTTTTTCCCTCTAGGTCAGTCCTGAAACTGTTTACTTGAAGGAAGAGTTTAGTGATCTGGTAATAATTCCAGACATAGATGGAAGTTTTCAGCTGGCCGGTTTACAGGATGGTCATTGCTATGATGTTGAGGGTTCACCGCTACAGTCGAGTACCACCTCTAGACTTTGGTCATCAACATCATCACCTGTTACAGCAACTTCTGCCCCTGTCTCCAACAGTCTTGCACTTTCTTACAGTCCAGCATTTTCTTCAGTACTGGCATCTGGTAGTGGACATGCCAAACGCAATCTATCATTTTCCCTAAAGGTCGTTCTGGCCAAAATGACACATAACGGAGCAAAGGTGGAGTTTATCGAAGAAGACCAAACATTCGTCACCTTGACTGAAGCAACCGCAAATGTGCCACACATAACAGCAATCGTGAAAGATGCTTTTAACAAGCCAGATATAGTCTTGGTAACTTCCAACGGGCTAGCTGTCAAAGATTCATCTGGGACCCAAGGTAAGAGTGCAGGAAAACGTTTATCGGATATCGAGCTACTTTTATTTCTAATACAGTTTACATGCATATGGAAAAAAACGATATTATACTTGAGCTTACAAATATTGAATTGCGTGTCTTCGTGTTCTTTGTAATTGTTTTGCTAAGCCAAAATTTTTAATCTGTTTTTTAAAGGGTTAATGTTTTGGAAAGTTCCAAGCCGAAAAATTTATGCCATACGAAAAGAGGAAGCAAAAGGCACGACTGTGAGACCCAAGAGAAAACATAAAGAATGTGAATATAATAATGAAGATGACCTAGATTTCCTAAAGAGCCAAATTGTTGAGCTTGGAAGAGTTGTCCAGGGAATGTCTGTTAAACTCGATGAAATGCACCAGTTAACCGTGTCAAAAGGCGAGGGCATGAAAGCAGCAATTGATCAGTTCCTAAAGTGCAAGATATGTCTGTCGTCACCAGCACAAGCACCGTGTGTGTCATCATGCTGTGAAATAGTAATTGGATGTGCAACTTGCTTAGATAGGTGGCTGGAAGAGGATGAAGAGAGAGGATGCCCTTGCTGCAGAGCAGCAAGGTTTGACTTCAAACCAGTCAAACTCAGGGGTGTGGACACTATCGTACAAGCTATTTATTAATAAACTTTTATTAAGGAACACAATGATAAGCTAACATAACCACTAAAAAGTATTTGTTGTTCATATCATATTAGCCATTAGGTGATTTAGCCCTAATAGCTGCCAGTTGAGTTTTGGTGGACTTTATTTTTTTGCTAAGAAAACGAAATTAAAAGATTAAGAAAAACAAGTGTTAGTCAACATCAACGAGTGCCAAGTCAGAAGACAAAGAATGACATCTTAGCAATTTATATTATTACCCATTTAAAGGTGGAAAATAGTTGGCGCCAGTTGAGTTTTGGTGAACTTCCCGTTTTCACGAAAAGTGAAAAGACCAAGAAAAAAGGTCAAGCTACATATTATTGTGTTTTGTTATGTTAAAAAACCACGGTCATAAAAACTCTATTGCAATATAAGTCATTTGATTGACGTGTAACACACTGTGGGTAGAACTCAAATACTATTAAGACTTTCAGTAAGATAATGACTAGGATAATTATATCCAACTCTCTAGTTTACGCTTATGCTTGTGCAGCAAGCGACTGTGATAAAGTAATATAATAAATTAAAGCTCGTTGAAATAAAGAAGGATTTCCATTTACTAGTTGATTAAATATTGCTTCATATGAAGCAATATTTTGGAGAAGCAGTTGCTCCCTCTGCGTCGACAGCTCCTGATTTCCTTGTAAAGGATCCAGACCAAAACTGCCAAATCTTGTGAGATTTCCTCCATTACCTTCATAGATCTGTGCTGCAGTCAACCCATCAGGGACCTGTTCTTCTGTCAAATTTGCAGTTCCATTATTTGCCTTCATCATTTCAATAGGTGTTTTCCTTTTCCCGCCTTCATTATACAAAAAAGATATGAAAAAATCTTAATGGCATCAGAATTGTTTCGGGAAATTAAAATTCCACGTAAAACAACTGTCTTACTTGCAGGTCTGCAGTTCCATGACTGAATTAGACGATTGATTCCAACTTGAACCACGTGGGTTGTAAATGTAGAAACGCAGAACTTTGTGCACTCATCGTCCATTCGCAATTGCCCAGCCTCCACCATATTGTTTAGACAGCTCTTTACTGGGTAGTTAGCTCGTTGGTTGACCTCGCTCCAAAATCTTTCAACTGGAAGATTCTTTCAGGGAAGAATTTTGAGAGTTAATTTCAGTTATCATATTCGTCCACAGTATTAAATTAGATAATATTTTCTTGAAGATTATAAGCGATGGCATTCGTACCTTTTTTGAAGTCGTTCGTCGATGTGGATCTTTAGTTGGGTCATTTCTAAGAGGAGCAAGCAATTCTTGCATCCCCAACGATAGGTAAAATTCGCGCCCTTGATCTGTTCTTAGTTGATCCCAAAGACCATACTTCATTACGACAGACCTAAGGATTGGAGTTAAACAAATATTAGAATAGAATAAATAGATTGCATTAAAATTCGAAATTTCGTAAAACACATACGAATTGGGACGGGTTTTTAAAAGTCGTTATAGCATGGGCTACATTTGTATCAGTAATGTAGTGAGGGCCTCTTGGATCCCTTAACGTTGAATAGATTACCGCTGGCCGTCATTAGGCTCAGCCATGACTCGGCTACCGCTGACCAGTGAATGCTAGGTCGGCCATCTTGGATTGTCTGTTTTGCTCATTCGTGAGTAACAGGACTCTTTTCATTGTTAAGTCAGTCTCCTGTAATGTTAATCGATTATCAATTATCATCGTTCACTCGTAATTTACCATTATACCCCATTGTATTTCATAGGACTTGACATCGTCATCTTCAAACAAGTATTGCTTCATAACAAGGTCACATCTAAAATGATGAAGCACTCGAAAGTAGTGATGGTTTTACTCGAAAGTTTATATTACTTAAACCATCACTGCACAGTCACTGTAATAACTGTTTATATTTAATATTTATTTATATATCTTTCTATAAAATCTAGGATACTTGTAAATATAAACAATTATGATTTCTTATATTCATTTCTATTTAAAGTGTGTAAATAAATTGAATTGAATTGAAGGAAAAAATATTTAGAATTCTGCAAACCATAGGACCATGTTCAAGTAAACCACTAGTACCTGTACACATTTTCATAGATGGCAATGTTGTTTTTCACTGGCATTGTGCAAAATCCAACTACCATCAGGGAATATCCGTCAATAGCACACACGTGTGTCACTCCATAGTCAACCAGCTTCTCATTCTGGTCACAGTGTAGTTTGTGTCCAAAATAAAGAGCTTTATATGGAACAGGATTACGTAATCTTGCTGTGTCGTTAGCTCGAGCTCTGTGGTAATGTGGAGCAATTTCCCTCGCTGTTTCCGATAACCGTCTTTGGCTAACGCGAACGCCATTTGATTGAAAATAACCTTTTAGCATTTTCCTTCCATAGGTTGGACCCAACTAAAAATGAAGTTCAACATGCCAATTTAGAAACGAAAGAGTTGAGAAAGAAATATTACAGTTCTAGATTTACTATACCTCTGATATTGCAACCGAAACGGCTTCTTTCAGGTGCTGTTTCCCAAGTCCAGATCTGTAGTGAATCTCCTTTTGATTGCAAAAGCGTCGCACCGACCGCTCGCTTAATCCCCTCGTGTTGGGAAGCAATTCGTTAAGCACCTTACTAATTTCCTTGTATGATTTTCCCTCAACTACAAGCGTTCGGATGAATTCAGGATCAAATCTTTCCATGATACGTATGTCCCCCTACCTGGAGTCACGTACTTTCAGAAAGGAAAATTATAAAAACAGTACTCTTGCGGTCATACCGTTTTGGTAGCTCGCTTATGTATGCTACGCCTGTGATTGGATAAATGAAACAGGAAGTGTATACTTGGCGCCATTTTAATGACCGGCAGTTGTCTGCATTCAACAAAGATTAACGTGGGAGAAAAATAGTATTTCATTCCTCTTCATTTAACTTTGTTTAAATTTGGGATTTTAAAATTGGGAATCGATCGGAACGATAGTCTTTTTAGCGCAAAAAATGAAAAATGAATTCAAAAACTAAAAAGTTAACAATTTAATTTGCTAAAACCTTAAATGGCCATAAGGTGTGGGATTTTTCTCTCTGTGTCTGTCAATTTCTTCAACTATTTAAACGACAACTCGAAAATTGAAAAAATGGAATTCAAAGTTTAATTTTAAACAATAAAAAAATCGAAAATTGGGGCCAAATTTAATAAATCGATAATTCAATTTTATCAAAAAGACGAATGGCCATAAGGTACACGCATTCCGTGTAACACTCCACAAAGAGCTTTTCAATTTAGTTGGCGTGAATTGGACATATGAAATTTGCCTGATTTTTGAATTTTCATTTTTTATGATCATGTCAAAATTCGAAAATTATCTCATCAATGTCAATTTTCAATTTTCGAATTCAAAAATTAAAAATCAAAATATATATTTGAAATGACTTTTCGATATTTTGATTTTGTCCTCTGAAAACGAACTTTGGAAAAATATCCTGTAGACAGGGGGAGGTGAAGATTAGGCGGACTGAGGGTAGGTGGGTCCACTAACAACAACAACAATAATAAAAAACATAGAGGGAGGGGAGGCACCAAGAACTCACCTACTGACCGGACTTTTACGGCACGAGGTTTCTAGTTCGTAATCGTATCATCCCGGCTTCCACTTTGTAAAAAAAGGCGCGAGATTGAAGTATTGTTACTTGTGTTGATTTGAACGACATGGCTTCAAGCAGAAGTGTTTTAGATCCTTATGAGCACGAAATCAAACAGCTTATAGAAGATTTTGGATATACGCTTCGTGAAGTTGGAGTGTTTTTAACCGAGAATTATGGATTACGACGAGGATGTTCTGAAAGGAATCTACAAGTCTTCTGTTCTTTGAGAGACATTCATCGGCACGACTACGGTAGGAAAAATCAAAAATCACCAATCAGATAACAGTAAAGCTAGACGGAGATGAACTGATAACAGCATTAGCCAATGAGGTTATCGCGTTCTCACGCTCCATACTTGTCTTCCAAAGTGGCCTAGGTAGTATAGTCGAAGCCGGGATGATACGATTACCAACTAGAAACCTCGTGCCGTAAAAGTCCGGTCAGTAGGTGGGTTCTTGGTGCCTCCCCTCCCTCTATGTTTTTTATTATTGTTGTTGTTGTTAGTGGACCCACCTACCCTCAGTCCGCCTAATCTTCACCTCCCCCTGTCTACAGGATATTTTTCCAAAGTTCGTTTTCAGAGGACAAAATGAAAATATCGAAAAGTCATTTCAAATATATATTTTGATTTTTCATTTTTGAATTCGAAAATTGAAAATTGACATTGATGAGATAATTTTCGAATTTTGACATGATCGTAAAAAATGAAAAGTTCAAAAATCAGGCAAAGTTCATATGTCCAATTCACGCTAACTAAATTGAAAAGCTCTTAGTGGAGTGTTACACGGACCATTCTTGTTCTCCATTTATAATATATATATTTAGGCACTGCCTAAAAGCGGAACTCCCAATACGGAAGTCACAGGGAGAACAATTTGAATGAAACTGAAAGGTAAAAATAAGATCGGGGAAAAAATCTTCGATTTTTTAAAATTCGAGATGAAGATAATTTCTCCCATAATAAAAACCATGCAGTGAAATCGAATCAAAATGCAGTACATTGTTTTTTGTTTTGTTTTTGTTTTTGTTTTTGTTTTTGTTTTTGTTTCTGTTTCTGTTTCTGTTTCTGTTTCTGTTTCTGTTTCTGTTTCTGTTTCTGTTTCTGTTTCTGTTTCTGTTTCTGTTTCTGTTTCTGTTTTTGTTTTTGTCTTTGTTTTTTTTTTTTTTTTTTTGCGCGAGTATACTCTCCCACTTCGAAATTTTGTACACAACTCACCACCACCCTCAGGGGCTAGTTTTGTTTTTTGAAGATTTGAATCTCTTTTACTTAAAAAAACGAAAGATAACTACAGATAATCCAATACAGTATCAAGTTTAGTGAAATTTACCTCGGTTGTCTTTCATTGAAATCGAAAATCTGGAGATTTAGGACAAATCAAGACTAAAAACAGACTTGGAAACTGGTTAAGGTGAGCAGAAAATAAGCTTACTTTAATAATTACACTTGACAAGAACAACTGAGACAAAATAGAAAATAATGCAAAAGGCAATGCAAAATACAAAATGATTAATTTCTTTGTCAGTAAATTGGCGTTTGTAAATGTTTTTTAATATTTTCTTAGCTTTTGAAAGTGAAAGTCTAGGTCTTTATACAATAACATATCTCAACAATACAAATTTAAGCTCGTTTTTATAATCATACTTGCTCGAACAGCTTAATAAACAGTTGAATATTTGGTGTAAATTTATATTTACACCATGATCTTGATTCAATTAATGAGAAGCGCGCGCCGAAGTTCATGTTCATTTTTGCGACGAATTCGAAAGTAAAACATTAAATCAATGCCAGGCACACAAACACATTCGATCTTTCAATTTTTGGTTCTTTGAGATTGAAGCCTTACGGCCATAGTTTGCGCTCAGCCGGTATCCTTTCTCTCGAAATAATCGTTTGCGAAACAGCTCCAGAATCCTTGTTCCCGCGACCCAAAATAAGAAGCGATTTCTGATTGGCTCTCGCCCGGTTGACTACATGACTACAGCGTCAGTCGGTACAAAGCGAAAATGGTCTAATCTATAGCATGTCCACGTGCACCATCGTAACATTCCTCCCTCCTAAAATAAGAAGAATTTTAAGGCAATTTTAATTACAACCACCTCTTACTTTTTTCAAGTTACTAATTTCGGTCATGTGCCATTTTCAAATATTATGTTTTTATTCGTATTTGAATTTAAATAGTCACGCAAGGTGCGCGCGAATCCCCTAATTATACCATATACCATGCAAACCGGCTTGATTGCAGAAAGGTAGTGTAATACATTTATACAGATACTTAATGAGATGCAAGATATGAAATGAGATGTAGAATGTAAACATGCTTAAATACGATTGCTTAACCACTACATTTTGTGGAAAATACGTTATTAACTTGACTTTGTGCAATACTTATGCCTGATATAGAGCAGTTTTCGTATGACTGTGAAAAGCTCAGTGCCGTAAGCGTGACGTAACGTGACCGTGATGCTTTCTATAATTTTAATTGGCTAATTTTTTTCACGCGCGATATGATTGGTCTAAACGTTCCGTGATCTTGGCGTGACCGTATCCGCGCCGTGAACTTTTCACGGTCATACGAAATCTGCACTATAATTGAAGATAAATAACACCAAATAAGTTACTTTTTTACGTTCTGCATCTCATTTGATATCTTGCATCTCAATAGATATATGTATAAATGTGTACTACAACCTTTTTGCAATCAATTGTATATATATATTTATTTATTTAGCAATTATTCGCCAAAGGCGAAGTAAATATTCTCCATATTCACTGAGCCTGAGGCGAATAATTGTTTAAGCATATACCAACTTATTTTTATATACGATAATTCAATAAAAACAAACAAACAGAAACTTTTAGTGTGCGTGACAAATTCACGCATAATATTTTTTAGCAAAACGTTAAGCAAAACGTTTAGGTCATACCTCGTTGCCTTTTTAGTATTGATAGGAATGGCATTTACTTTCATTTTTTCAATTTCCTCATCGGAAATCGTAGCAAAACGATTGCCGGCAGATGCCATTTTGTTGCCGACTCAATATTCCGAAATTCAGAGGTGAGTATCGTACAATATTCACCTCCAATTAACCAATGAGCGCGCGCGTTCTTAGGAAGTACAAACGTTGGTATATGCTAAATATATATATATACTTGATTGCAAAAGATATCAAATGAGATGCAAAACTTTAAAAAGTAACTTATTTGGTCTTATTTATCTTCTATTGTATCAAAGATAAGTATTGCACAAACTTAAGTTCAAAAAATATTTTCCACGAAATGTCGTGGCTAAGCAATCGTATCTAAGCATGTTTTACGTTCTGCATCTTATTTGATGTCTTGCATCTCATTAGATATTTGTATAAATGTATATTACAATATTTCTGCAACCAAGTGTATACTCAATTGAAGAATCGTCGTCGGGTTCAGAAACATAGAACATAGAAGCTGAGACCGAAATGGCACATGGGAAGTACGTTAATTAGATGAATGCTGTGACCGGCGACCCGTGGCATCATCCACTGTTTTTGATACGCGTTTGGCATTCTAAACCGACTGCATGGATGGCGCAAATGAATAATATATGATATAATTATGTCATTTCCCATGTGCCATTTCGGTCTCAGCTTTTATGTTCTGAACCCGACAACGATTCTTCAATTGAGTGTGTATATATATATCTTTTTTCATTGAAAGTATAATTCAGGATATACCTTCCCTGATAAACTCTTTCAATTCCTCTTCCCCTCACCAATCATAAGGTAAGGTCAACTTTATTTACGCACGCTAGCCTAAATTAACAAATGCCGGTTTCCATTAGGGGCATGTAAAATGAAGGAAGAAGATAAAATAAAGGAAGAATCTGATACCTTTGACGAAGAACCAAGTTCTTTGGTTAAAGTAACTGGATTTTCAAGCGAAACCACGAAAGATGGACTGCTTAATTTTTTCGAGAACACTCGAAGATCTGGAGGAGGAAAGATCAAGGATATTCAACTAAACGAAGTTGAGGGGATCGCAGAAATTATATTCTGGTCTAGTCAAGGCGAGTCTCTTCTTTTCAGTTTTTGAGGGGAAAAAGCGTGCCATGGGAGGGCCCCATATATCTCCTCCCACTCCTCTATTCTTCCATAAGAATCTCTTTAAGAAAAGACAGGTGGCCAAACAGATATACGTTCTATTCATTCTGCATTTCTTCTACATTGGATTTCTGTAATTCCTTGTCTTATGGGCTTCGTAGATCTTCTTTACAGAGGCTTTAGCATGTTCAAAACGCAGCTGCAAGGGTTGTTAGTTTCTCTCGCAATTTACACTGGTTACCTGTAGAGTTACGCATTGAAATTAAAATAATTTTACTCGCCTTTAAGAGGCCGTCTCCGTAAGATCGTTCCACTGGGTTTCGATTCCAAAAATACTTTTCGCTCATATTCCTACCATGAAAAGTATTATCTATCCCTACTACTAAAATGAAGTTAGATTGGTCAAAAAGTATTTTTCCTTCTTATTTTAAGGCGTTTCCTTTTCGCCCCTGTTATCGGGTCTTAATCGCTTGTCTAGATCTGGAGCGCAATAAATGTGTTATATGAAGTGCGCCTCAAAATTCTATCATTTAGAATCAGAAACTTAGCACAAAATTGAAAATTCTATGCCTCTACTTACGTTGAAAGTAAGAATAACTCTTTTAGCTGCTAATATAAAAGAAAAGCTAATTCTTATTTGGACTAGTTGAAAACCGAAATCAAAACTCCCGAAAACATATATAGCTCCAAAAAATGCCTAAATTTAAACTGGCTTGAATATGGGTTTAATACATAGATGGAGAGTATTTTCGGAGAATTACTGAAAAAATTGCAATAAAAAGCGATTTGAAGAACTTACGGCCTGAAGATTTTTGAGCAAGTTTGCGAAGTTCTGGTTTTGTTGATGATGTAAAGCGGCAACCAAAAACGATTTTCGAGTTTTCTCCGGTTGAATTGGTTTAATAAAAATCAGCAGAATTACCCAAAGTAATTTCGAAAAGAAATACCCTTTTTCATGTTTCAAGAAAAAGGGTACCTTTTTGTTCTTGCATGTATGGAATGGAATGTGAAATCTCGAAAAACATGCCAGTTTTGACGCAGGTTTTTGGTATTTTAATTGAAAAGTGGAATTGCCGGAATGATCCCCTGATTCTTCAAGTAAATATTTTGAATCATAGTGCTTGTGATTCGATAACTTGATATAACCAGTTGTATAAATACACACTGATCAAAACGACTGAACAACAGACAGTTGCCGACGACTATGAGCAAGAGGTAAATTACACTTATTACTGGGATACCTGTGGATCAGTCATAAAATGTCTTTGTTTTTTTTCCTGTCTTATCCACGACAACATGGGAAAGCTGCGCAATAGTACCCAGGGGTCTTCAGGAACTTACCCAAGAGACCTTTGCGGGCATCTAATGTGGGGTTCACATCCATAGTGCAATCGATTATCATTTACCAGGATGTCAATCAATGTCACTATGTTGTCAAATGATTATGAGTGGGCGGAGCTAGCAGATCACGTGGCGGGCAAGGTGACTTTCAGACCCAAAGTGGGTCCCTACCCTAGACCATTGTGTTATCCTCGTGTACATGACATATCAAAATGGACTATTTACCAGGGGAAAAGGGTTTGAACATGATCTTGCTTTTGGTTTTGGTTTTTATTTCGTTTATTTAGGTTTAGTTACTGGAAAAATCAACGGATGCCAAAGGGTGAAGCATCCATATGTGGACTATTATCTGTAACTATTGCCCTTTTCAAGGTTGCGCTAAAGACTGGTAACGGGTAGGACGCGCTAAATCCTGGGGCTGTTTTATAAGAGGGCGCATTTTTTCCCCAATTTTGTGGAAAGTTTAGCAAACTCTCTAATAAAAACACAGACCGAAAGACAAACTAAATTAACGCGATTCAAAAATTAAAACCTGTAAAATGAAAAAGGTAAATTGCTTCCCAAAATATCCGAATGATTCAAACGCAAATTAAGGACATTGTCCAGTCTGGTCGCATATATTTTAACATTCTAGATTTCCAGCTCTCCATCTCCCGTGCATGTCTGTTTATTCATGAGTAGTCTTTCGTGAACCAAACGCTAACATGGAATATAACTAGCACACACAATCTTGTATTACTGCTTTAAGATGATCGATCAAAACCATTTTTTAAAATCTCTGGATCGATAAGGCAAGTCAAAATGGTCAAGCATAGACTTCAGCATAGGAACGTTAAATGCGCCCAGCTTTTCCTTTTTGTTCTGATCGCATAAATCATATGGCGTCACGAATACTGTCAACTAAAGCACAGCACTCGTTTTCTCGTACGATGGCTTCGGTGTCCATGTCGTCATCATCTGCTTGCTGTGGGTTTTCTCCTCCCAAAATATCTTGAGTTTGGGTTCTTTGTTTTGATGCAAGACGCGAAAAAAATTTAGTTATTTGCGTTCTCGTCAACCATTCTTCTCTTTCAAAAAGTCTTTCATTCTGTTTATTACGAGCATTACACATTCTTGGGAGACTTGCTCAGGGTCAGTCTTATGTTCAAGTTCTTTTCGCAATTTCAAACTTTGTATGGAGAATCGAATACCACCCGTCCTTAGTATGTTTATGTGCATTGGAATGTAATGCTGTGGTAGACCTGGGTGGAAGAATTTTGTCATAGTTTTCTATGGAAGAAAACTTTCCAGCCCAGTCAAGACGTAGATTATCATACAGATTAAGGTTCTTTCTCAGTGACCTAACGCTCATGCTCTCCTATTTCAATATGAAGCCTTAGTTCAGAAAACAAAGCGAAAGCAAATTAAAACTGCAACCATCTTCTGGACATAAGAACATGCAAGGCTAGTCAACTTCAGTTTCTTTTTCTCTTAAGCCTTTTTTACCGGTTGTCAGCCATCTTTCTGTGCTTTCAAAAAATTATCGACTCTCTGCCAATTCGGATACATTTGTAGGTCCTTGATGGTTGATAAATATCGATTTCCATGGAATTAGCTGACCTGGTCCAATGTCAAACGCTTTCCAAACCCTCAAAATCTTTTTTTCGTAATGGAAGTTGTGAAGCCTGCTAATATGATCTATTTTATAAATGTCTAGATCTTTACTCGTCTCTCTAAGATACAAACTGCTGCCGTCGTTTATTTGACGGGTCTGTTTTGCAAGGCCTCTCTCATGCATGCGGCATTCAAGATTTCGTGTCCTTCGGCACAATACTTTCTAATTACTGATGCATTCATAGGACAAAGAACACGGTCACAGATGTCTTTCCCTATTGATGTGGCTCAGAAAAGTCATAGCGCACAATTACAATTCCAACACGATCTCCGACGTCTTTTATTGCTGTTATTTGCTGATTAAAATTATAACATCCAAATTCGCCGGATCGCAAGAAGGTTTGTTTTTATGTTGGGTAATGTTGTCTTGATGTTAAGGAGGAAGCTTAAGGAAGAAATCCGTGGAGTATTAATTGCGCTTCCTTGTTCATAAACGATACCCTTAGGTAGCCTGTGGAATAATATTATGACGTCTGTGGTTTCAGGCTTAGAGAGGCGTTTATTTCTCGTGTTGACTGTTAGAAATTGTAAATTTAAAAGTACAGAAAGTGGTATAAAATGCAAAATGCTCTAAGACAGTGGTCATAGCTAGAAAAATTGCGATAGATTTATGACTACCTTGGTCTGAGGGTCAATTCCCTCACGCCAGGTCTGCGATATCTGTATTTAATTTCAACATGTTGGTATGTTTTCTCTACATTTGTCGCAGATTGCTAGAACAGAATATAACGTTAGGTAACGTTAGGCGAAATAACTAATTTATTAAACACAGTATAAAATAGGAAATATTGATTTTCGATTAATTTCTAAAACTCGTTCTGCTTGGAATAAAAGAAGGTAGGCCATAGTTCTACGAATCGCTCTTTGCTGCAATTTTTTTCAGTAATTCTCCGAAAATATCCTTCATCTATGTATTAAACCCATATTTGAGCCAGTTTGAAGTGCCACAACTGAGAATTCAGGCATTTT
This sequence comes from Actinia tenebrosa, assembly GCF_029948245.1. NCBI lineage: Eukaryota > Metazoa > Cnidaria > Anthozoa > Actiniaria > Actiniidae > Actinia > Actinia tenebrosa. The sequence continues at coordinate 8,442,515 of NW_028292579.1, read as the reverse complement.
CTGGAGCTATGTTTCGAGAGTTTTGATTTCGGTTTTCAACTAGTCCAACTAGAATTATTCTTTGTTTCAACTTTCAGTAGAGGTATAGAACTTTCAATTTTTTGCTAAGTTTCTGATTCTAAGTGATACAAGTATTTTTCGGCGCACTTCAAGTAACACATTTATCGCATTCCACTGAGACAAAGCGATTACGACCCGATAGCAGGGGCGATAAGGAAACTCCTTAAAATAAAAAGGAAAATCAGACCAATCTAACTTAATTTTAGTAGTAGGGATAGATAATACTTTTCATGGTAGAAATATGAGCGAAAACTATTTTTGGAACTGAAACCCAGTGGAACGATCTTACAGAGACGGCGTCTTAAAGTCTCTAATGCTGCACTATTTTTGTGATTAATCAGTCCTTATTGCTCCTTCTCGTTCTTTAAGATCTTCTTTTTCAAATCTACTGATTAAATTGCCTTACAGTCTTAAATCATATACAAAGAGGGCCTTTTCTTGTGACTGCACCTGAGTTATGGAAGTAATTATATTCCTTCTATAACGTTAAGTCTTGTGTTTCTCTTTCTTCTTTTCAGCGTGATCTTAAGACCTGGTTTAAAAAATGTTATATTCATGTTGTTTTTTTATGAAATAAATAGAGGATATTACATGGGCGCGCGGAGATACGAAATTTATCTTCGAGTGTTGAAAAGATGTCTCACGAGTGAGCGCAGCGAACGGGTGAGAGATTTTCAACACGAGAAGATAAATTAATGTAATATTCTGTTTATTATATAATTATCCATAAAATCAACTTAATAAGCTTTTTATTATTATGACTAACTAACTAATAGCTTAAATACACATGGTAACGATATTTTCACATGTGAAAATAACATGTTATTTTCACATATATATATATAGTTTACTGTATATATTTTATTTGTTATATTTTTGTAATTATATTGTAATGCGCTTTAGATCATTTATATGGATAGGGCGCAATATAAGTTAATAAAATTATTAACTATTGTTATTACATGTGAAAATATCGTTATCATGTGTATTTAAGCTATTGGTTTATAAATAAAAACTTTTTGTAATAATAAAAAGCTTGTTAAGTTAATTTTATGGATAATGATATAATAAACAGAATATTACATGGGCGCTTGGAGATACGAAATTTTTCTTCTCGTGTTGAAAATCTCTTTTCAACACGAGATCTTTTCAACACTCGAAGATAAATTTCGTATCTCCAAGCGCCCATGCATGTAATATCCTCTATCAATGCAATAGTTTTTAATAGTAAAAACAATTTAATTAAATATATTTGAAAATGTTTTCTTGTTGTGAAATTTAATATTTAATAATATTGTTTAAAATTGATATTGATATTTTTTGATCCATCCATCCATCCATCCATCCATCCATCCATCCATCCATCCATCCTTCCTTCCTTCCATCATTGTATGGTCGTTTGTTTGTTTATTCATTTAATTGACATTCAGATGCTAAGGCAGTTGTACAAAATTACAACTTGGAGTTGGATGGTACCAAAATGACCGCAGCTTTGATGAAGAAACTTCCAAAAGAGCTCCCAGTAGACCAAAGGAGACTACATGTAATGGGTCTAAACGATACGACTACAATGGACGGGCTCAATTCATTCTTGGAGGAAGTCACCGGTGGTGAAGTTGAAAGCATGCTCTTTGGTAGTAATTCTGATTGTTTGGTTTCTTTTAAAGAAACGATCGGTGAGTTGATTCTTCAACATGAAAAGAGGTAAAAAGACCGTTGAATTTAATTTTTTACGGCTCGGGGCTTATCATCATTCTGCGTATTAACCATTACGAGGTTTGAGGGAATAAACTGGGTCGAGTTGACATTGCAGTACACCTTGTGGGACGTCTGTTTCGTAGTGCACATATTTCTAAGGTGGCTTCTATTTCGTCCTCTAAAACAGCCCCAAATTTGTTTGATTTCGTTTGAATTAGGGATAAGATGAAGTTTGTCAAATTATCCTATGCTTTTTAGGTTTTGAGAATATGATATCATGCAGGAAAAATGGTCGCCATTTTCTAGACTCCAATATCTTTTGAAGAAAAAAAAATTGAAAACAAAATATTACTTCACTATCAAAGGTCTTTCAATCCAGACAACAACAACAAACAAAAGGGAAAAAAACAAAAACTAAAACAAAAATAAAAACAAAAACAAACAAACAAAAACAAACAAACAAAAACAAACAAACAAACAGCAAGTCAGAACATTGGAAAAAATTGCCAATACATTTTGAATAATTGCTCTTTTCGGTCTTTTTCTATTCCAAAGCAAAAGGTTGTTCTTAAAAGTAAAGTTATATAGCACAAGTAAGCTGCGTGATAAAACATTCTAAATGACCCTGTAAATCTTCTGTTCTTCGCAAACTACTGTAGTAGCGTGTTTTCGAGGCTACGAAAACTAAGAAACCATTAGTGAAGAATGTATAGACCAACACATGAGCTTATAAAATCAGCAAAAATACGGTTCTAAATTTTAACAAATTCCTATGAATTTTATACCAAAATATTCAGGAAAGCCCGGGGTTTTCAAATCCACTTCTGTTTTTTTGACGGGTTCTGTTTTATGTCAAGGAGAGACGATTTTCTAGCTTGACCCCGGTTATGTCATGCATTTTCTTTTGTAAAATACATCCAATAGCTTACATTCAACTCAAAAAGTACGGTGTTTTTTTTCAATAGAATTCAATCTAAACCATATAATACAGTCCGTGAATAGTCGAATTAACTGAATCCACTTCTGCTCTTTTGCCTAGATAGTCATTATTTTGAGAAAAGATCCAAAAACCGTGTTTTTGAGACATAATTTGTATGGGCTCACATGAGGGTGAATGAGCTTGAAATCGTAGCTGACCAAATGTTAACAGTTTTTTTTTTGATGTTAATAAAAGTGGCACTTGAAACCACTATTTAGACAGTAGCATCCAATTTTACATAACTATTTTAAATGGAATCCAGCTGATATAACATAACTGATTTAAACAACAAAATGAAAACAAAACAAAATTCTAACATATTTTAGGGAAAAGAAATAAAGGTTTTTTTTTAAATCATAGAATGTAGCTTGGATATATATTTTTTAAGGCATATGATTGAATGGATAAATGAATGTTTATGATTATGGATATATTGCAATTCATTTATGAACATTCATTCATTTACTGTCTAAAGAGATACTTATTTTCATAAATAATACATTTATTTATTTTTATTAAATTCTCAACATTTGCAGACTTCCACAAAGTGCAAAGGATGTGTAAGAACAACCTCGATTACAACTACCTAGGAATTGAAGAAGTCAAGATATGTGATTGTATCGAGGTGTCTGGACTTGCCCCAAAAACAACCAGGGATGCCTTATTCTACTACTTCAGAAAAAAAAGAAATGGCGGAGGAGACGTGAAACGTTTCGAGTTCGAAAACATCGATGTTTCCAGGAGAAGACTGCTTATATCATTTGAAGATCCAGAAGGTTGGTAGTCAACAATGGTTAGCATCGCAATGCTTGTTTTTAGGAGGGAGGGCAAAAGGGATAGATAGAGAGTCAGAGAAAACATTACCTAGAAAATATTTGAAAAGTGCATTGAAAAACTTGCCCAACTTAAACTGAATTGACAAAAATATTCATAGATTCAAACATTTTCTTCCTAAAACTAGTTCTATAGCTGCATAGGAAAGGTGCTCCTCATAAGCCAATCAAACAATTAAGTTATCCTAAATTTTTTTTCTGGTAGTCGTTTTAGCTAGTATGTATTTCATACATTTCATTTCAGACCATGTGTCATTCTCTGGAGAATAAGGCTCTTTGTTTAAGTCGCATCGTGTGTTTAATTTTTATTGTGTGGAAACGTTTACCAAAGAAATGATGCTCTAGGGAATAATACGTGGTGTGACTATGAGAAAATATTACGTCAAAGGTAATAAAGCTGATTATATTTTCAGTCCTTGAATCCGTAATGAAGCAAGATCACATTGTAGACGATGTACGTCTAACTGTCAGGCGTTACTACCCATTCCTTGGTGAAACATCACTGAACAACCCGGCAGGCCCAGAAAAAAACCATGTTATCAAAGTAGGCCCAAAAACCATGATGGTCATCAAGGATTTCCTCATCCAAGAATTTGATAAGCTTGTCCAAGAACGCCACGTAAAGTACACGTGGCAGCAAGAATCTGGGGAGATTGTTCTTGGTTGTGATGAACCCAAGATGGACAAGAAGACATGGGAGAATTCCTGTGCAGCTGTTGTTGCCTACATCAACCAGATTGTGACAGAAAAGATTACTACATCTCAAGAAATCTGGAGGCAATTATCGAATGAGGCAATGGACAAGTGTTCTGAATTCGAAAACCAAATAAGCATACTACATGTATTTGAATTTAAAAAGAAGGAAAATTCAATAGTATTGAGAGGAAAGAAGACCGATGTCTGTGGCCTGGCGAAGCAGTTGCAAGATTTAGTGTCTCGGGTCGAGAAGCAAATAGTGATTGAAAAAAGTAAAATTTCGAAGAAACTTGAACTCAATGAAGTGCAAATGGACTTGCTGATTTCTAGTGGATATGTTGATGGACTAAAGACAGGACACGAAGGCCTTGAAGTGACTGTGGTAAGAGATTCCAATGATCAAGTAATTAAACTACGAGGGCTTGAAAAAGACGTGAATGAATGTGCTGCCTTTGTCTGGCAAACGCTCTCCAGAGTTGAAGAAGATGAGATGGAATTTTCCAAATCTGTGGTCGACATTCTTGGCACTGAAAAAGGAAAGGCATTCATCAGCGCAAGTTTCAAGAATAACAGCATTGAAGCAATCATTAGTTTTGACAGCACGTCTTACGCCAGTCTTATGATCACAGCAATGGATCGGGATCATATTGATAAGGCAGTGGAGTTTATCAAGAATGTTACGATAGAAGAAAGCATTCCACTTGATAAAGACCAAAAAAAACTGGTTGAGACTGTTAAATGGAAAGAAATCAAGCATTCCATCCAAGGGTCGATGCTGTTACAAGTTAATGAAGAGCTAGCAGCAAGTACATTGTGGATAGTAGGTATCAAGGAAGAAGTCCACGAGGCTAAAAAAAATCTTGAGAGATTTTTCCAAGATAATGTAGTCTCAGACAAAGTAATTGATGTGGGAACTGGTATCCCAAAATATCTTTTTAGATTTGAACTGGATTCAATTAAGAAGATCGAAGAGTCCTTAAGGAAGTATTCAGTTAAAGTGACAAAGATAAGCGATGAAAGCGATGGCACAATTTTGGTTTCTGGTACGAAAGAGGGGATCATGCGGGCCTTTGAAAAAGTTAAGGTTTTGGTAAATAACATTAAACCGGGACTACAACGTAATGTTCCAGTTTGTAGAAAATGATAGAAGCCACTTTTATAAATTTCCTAGCAAACGTGGCTTGAAGTTAGCGAATTTAGATATCACAAGTTTAACTAAGCATATTGATAAATTGAGAGTCATAATGTCTGACTGCACTTTTGATATTTAGTCCCTGAACTAGACAAGCCTTGATATAGTAGTGAAAGACGAGTATGTCTTTATCCGCCCTAGCTATGAAATGATACGACACCTAGGGAAACTAATGGCAGATTGGAAGGTACGTGGCGTCTGCTTCTTTATTCGTACTATAATACTATCAGTTATAGCATGCTCTATCCACTGAGCTACCAAGTCTCATATTAGACTTCAAGGACAAATTAGGCGGGTTTATCGACCCGATAGTAGAGATAGTAGATTGTAGAGATATATGTGTTTATAGAAACCCAGTTTTGTTTAGGTATGTTATATAATTAAAATAATCATATACTGCGAGGATCAGCTCAATTTGATACATTACAACCGCAGTACAAATATATATTTCATATATATTCTCATACACATATATGGCGAGTTAATAGCAAAAATCTACTTTAAATATATCTACTAAGAATATATTTCTTGCAAGAAAAGGGGATTTTTATCGTTATTTAGTGCACTAACTTACCTTTTACCACCAAAAACCTACCCGAATCCTCCATCTTTTTTTACACTCTCACATATCTAAAATCCTGTATAATTAAAAAAAGTATTTAGAGCATTTTATAAAGTGGGTCATTATGTCAATTCTAAATTACTATTTCAATTATACTACTCACTTATTTATCCTTATTTAATCTATGGAATCCCCATTTGGGGAAATACTTACTCTTACACTAAAAAACCTCTACTTGTTCTTCAAAAGAAAGTTTTTCCCATTATTACCTTCTCAAAATTACTAGTCCTCTTTTTAAAAAGGTGTCTATTTTGAAGTTAAATGATCTTGTTTCTCTTCATACTGCCATGATAAGGTATGACTTCTATTGTAAGAAGTTACCTACTTGTCATTCCACGATTTTTTTTGCTATAGCTAAGGAACGTCATGCTTACAACGCAAGATTTGCTTCCAAACAATCATTTTGTCTCCCTAAAGTAAGAACCAACTATGAAAAGTTCTCTATCCGCTATCAAGGCCCAAAAGTCTTGAACAACCTTTATAGTTCTCTCAAAACAAAATCCAAATCCCTCTTTAAATCTAAATTCTTATCTGATCTTATCTGATCCCTCTTATCTTTATTATAATCATGTATGTGTGTCTTTTTGTCTATATTCGTTTCTATATTTCTTGTTCTCATAAATCTTTATTTTCTAATCGTACCAACTAATATCTGACCTCACAATGCCTCATACACTATTAGGTTATCTGGCTAGTTTAACGACAAGTTATTCCAGTTAGCCTGATAATAATAATAATGACAATAATACTATTCATTTATATAGTGGCTTATACTAGGGAATTATTGTATTCTGTTCTAGGCTTTCCGCAAATCATTAGATTAATTTTATTATAATGTAATGTATTTGGAAATTTAATTCAACTTTTTTTATACACAATGTAAATTTTGGTACGCACTTTAATAAACCCTTAACCCTTAAACCCTGTAAAATGTCAGCCACAATGGCCGATTTGATCACATGACCTCTTAGTGCAAGTCGTCTATTGAAGACATGTAAACAATTCGAATTACCTATGACGGAGTCGAATATTTCAGATAATGTTGGAACGAAAGCGATACGAGTGATTTTTCCTTTTATTTAGAACAACAACACGCTTTCTTTACGAAACAGCGACGACTCTCTCTCTCTCTCTCTGCCCCAGGCTTCCTCTACTTAACAACACAGGGTTCCCTAGTCTAAACCTAATCAATACGCATAAACATCCTCCTCCCCGTGAACAGGCTCCTGGTCCTGTTCACAAGTTCAATGTTCTATTTGAGATCTAAGGGGGCAAAGCTTCGTTATTGGACGAATATAAACATGATCCTTGGACTTGACTTTAGCCACTCTACGTGACCATCAGCTTCTGGAAAGACTTCTGCCACACGTCCCAAGGGCCACTTTCCTTATGGGTTGTTCTGATCAACCATGAGCAAAACGTCGTCTACAGCTAGGTTTCTTCTCTTGTCCATCCAGTTGCTGCAAGTATTCGATGGTCGAAAATACTCCTGCATCCATCTTCTCCACGCATGAGCCGTTAAGTCCTGGATGAAACGCCACCGTTTCCTTGGATTGAACACCAACTCCTCTGTTCCTTTGGGGGCAAGTTCATTTCCGGCTTGACCGTAAATGAAATGGTTGGTGGTAAGAGCAGGTTTACCACTTGGATCCGTCAGCGGAAGCGCATTCACCAGCCTTTGTGCCAATATCATATCATTTCCTCGGGCTTGCCTCGTCTCGCTATCGTTCTTGACAGGGCGTTCAACTGTCCGTATCGAGGCTATAAGCTATTTCTAAATTAACTACACGTGTAGCAGCACAAATTAAAAGACACAAATTACTCTTCGGGACTTTGGTCTTTGGTCATCGAGACTCCTAGTCTAGCTTCTAGAAACGGTGCCATAATCTGCTGGCCTTTTCGTTTCTTCCTTATTTTGCAGAGATTACACTCGCGTTCTGATCTTTTCACTTCTTCTCTCCCATGCACCACCCAGTACTTTTGTCGGAGCTCTTCAAACACACATTTAACACCTCTTCTGTGGTTCTCTCTACTGTGGACGTGGGAAACGACGATGAGCAGACTGACCCGATATCCTTTTGGTAGGATGACAGGATGTTTCGTGTCGTATGGTAACTGAGCCTTCTCAAGCCTTCCGCCGCTTTTGATGATGTGGTCTTGATCCAGAAATGGTGTGAGTTGCTTAATATGATTACGTCCAATTTGAGAACCGATCGGGACTAAGACATACATACACACACACACACACACACACACACACACACACACACACACACACACACACACACACACACACACACACACACCACACACACACACACACACACTTTATTTAACGTGGAAAATACATTTATCTAAAAGAAGCTAGTTTACAGGTATTCCACCTAATATTAATAATAATAATAAAATTGGACAAAAAAATACAATATACAATTAAAAGAAGATTTTAATCAATATATGCATAAACAAAATATAAAAGATATAAAAAAGTAAAAAGTTATTATACATTAGACCAGATTCTTTTCGCTGGCCTTAAGGTAAGCTTCACGGACGGCTTCTCGTTTTTGGCTTCCTCCGAGCAGTCTTGCTCCCAAGCATGTTCCTTGGCTGGCCAGGCTTTCTTTTCCCGTGTACAAGAATCCAGGGCCTTGAATCCACCTGCTGTTCCCAGTTAACTCTTCGGCATCCAAACCTCTAGTAGCATCGTCAGCGCAGTTCTCCTTTTCTAGAACGTGCCTCCATTGCAAGGGGCTGGTCATCTGATGAATTTTTGTTACTCTGTTCGCGAAAAATGGCTTTTCACGTCGGGACTGTCCTTGTATCCAGAAAACAACATCCATGCTGTCTGTCCAGGAGACGCATTTTTCTTTTGGGATTGCTATTATGTTCGATATGTTCTCTGCTAATCGAGCGCCGACGACTGCCGCCATCAGTTCCAAACGAGGAATACTGATACTCTTGATTGGTGCAACCTTGGCCTTTGCAGCTACGAAGGAAACTGTCTCGTTGCCATCTCCATACTCGTGTCTAAGGGCAGGTGACTGCAGCGTATGCCTTGTTGAAAGCATCTGTAAACCTGTGAAGGGAGACTTCACTCGCTTGTCCCTCACCGCGAAGGCACCTTTGGATCTGTAATCCTGCGAACTGTGGAAGCTGCTCAATCCATCGCGACACCCGGTACGCCAAATTCTCTGGCAGCTAGCAGCAGTAAGGGGGACTCGCGATCACCATTCGGAATCGCCCGGGAATTACCCGTGTTTATGCACTAGCGTCCCCCGCGGGAATTACCCGTGTCCCGTTATGTGTTGCGCGAAGATTTCCTTACTGCTGCTCTGTTGGGTACTGCAAACGAAGGTTAAGGTATTCTGTTGGATATACAATGCATGAATGTAAAGAGTTCGTAAACAACTTCTGCATAGTTTGCTTAGCACCTAAAATTAACATACCCAAGCCCAAGGGTTTCTGGTGTTGTGGTAAGAAAATGCAAATAGAAGATGACACGTCAGCACAGTGTTACGAGTGTGGTAAAAATATTCGCAATGCCGTACCAAATGCTACCAAAGAGCAATATTACGCCAATGGAGGTCGTAAGAAAACACCTTATAAGAGAATAAATTACTTTAGGGACTGGATGAGTCATATCCAAGGTTTTCGGTCGGTATATTTAGACAACGAAGTAAAGAAGAAAATCATAGACCACTTGGAAGAGCCAACCCCACAAAGTCTACGGAAGACATTGGAAAAATTAAAACTAGGGAAATATTACAAAGCTATTCCCTATCTTTTGTCTGAAATTACCGGTAAGTCTATTCCTGAGGTTTCTGATATGACGAAAGCCGAGTGGATGTTTTGTCGGCTGGATAAGGATATTCCTTATTACCCTGACGCAATCTACGAAATATTTTACAAAATTGACCCCAACCACCCCCTGTTAGGATGGATTCCAAGAAGATAATGGACGATTACGTCATATGTTTTCAGCCAATCAAAACCTTCACAATTTTCCTTCACATTTGTGAAAACGTTTCACATTTGTGAAATAGATTTGTGAAACTAATTTGCATATGAACCAGACAGCCGGCGTTCAATATGCAAATAAAATCCTGTCACGCTCTTTTCAAAGCAGATGTTTACTGAGCGAGTTTTCTTTGAAGCTCTTCTTTCGCTTCTTGGTAGATCTTTTTGCGAGATTCCTCGGAAAGATCTTTTACGACTGTTTTTTTATTCCTTATGTCCGACTTTAATTTCTCGTATTTGTCTTCTTCGGTCAGAATAAGCGAGAATTCTACGTCGTCTATCTTTCTGTCACGCAAAGCCTTTGAGACAAGATCGGTAATTGTATTTACTTTAGCCCTTGACAGAGCTATTGTCGTGTCATGCTTGGATATTTTACTTGACAAGTGTTTCATAATACCCGTAGCAACAGCCGAAACGACACCACAAGCTGCCCCAACACCGGCCAAAGGAACTCCAACGATTATTCCCGGCCCAGTAAGCGAAGTAGCAACGCCGGAGCCTGTTAAAGCCACGGACATGGAGCCGGAAGTTATCGCGATTTTATGTAATATGCTTCGGGCTCTAGCATACTTTTTTCGGACTTTTTCGTAGTGTTTTGCCTGCCCTTCCAAGTAAGCCAAGATTAAGTTCGCTTTATTCAGACGAAAGTTTTCAGCGTTTAGTTCGTTAGGTGTAGTATAGGGAACGTCTGGGTACAACTTAGGCGCTGATGGTATAACATCCATTATATATACTAATGTACGACGCTTTTGGGAATGATATTGAGGAGCATCCACATCACGACAACCGGGATTATGCCAACTGGAGGGCCTTCAGGAAGATGTTTCCGCATGCAGACCCCAGTAAGTTTGAGCGCAGACCCGATGGGATTTACTTCAACGGTGAAAGAATGTACAGCAATACGGATTTGGAACCGAAGGCGACCACCAAGCATCCTAAGACGGTAGAAAGGCAACCTAATTTTCCAGAGAATCTATTACCGGCAACCCAGAATTACCCATTTTACGACAACAAAGGTGGTGCGGATGACTTTGCTAAGATGGTTACCTCCTTAGAAATCCCCGTGGGTCCTACGAGGTTTAAGACAAAAGTCAGAGACATCTTTAGAGAAACTGCCATGAAACATACCTCAGGGAAAGAATCCAGAGAATGGTTATCAGGTCCAAACATGCGGTATTGGCCGCAGCAGTTAAACTTTGCTGTTTGGGCTGCTACTAAAGGATGTGGTATAGCTGTGGACATGTTTCATATTCCTTTCCTAAGATTCCACGTTGCTTTTACTATTCGTAGGATATTGTTTGAGTTAAGAGTACCGCTTCCTGGTGACACTGTCTTTAACCCAAAGGATAACAAATATGACAAAGTTGCATGGGAGCGATTAAGAAATGAGTTTAAACTTACCAACCCCGATTTTCGTAACAAAGAGGGTGCCGCCCATGGTTTAGGAGAAACTTACACCTATGCTTCGTATGTTGGTGCCAGCATAGAAACGCCGGGTATGGGATATCCTAGCTCTTACGAATTCTCAGACTTAGGAGGCAGCGGAACAAAGGGTAATTTAATTTACTTTATAGAAAGTAAAGAAAAGTATCCTTGGGCGCCTTTCTTTGCCGCAAAGGGTATTGGACTGAAGAATCTAGCAAGAATTAATCGAAGCATTGAAGCCTTCGTTTACTGCATTCTAGGAGCCCAGGTTAGCACTCGCAGTCCCATCGTAGATGCCTCCGGTGCGTCACAGGAAACGCAACAAGTATTCCTTGTCCTCTTTGAAAGCGCTGTTATTGAGAATGAGATCTCTAAGTCGGTGCAGAGATATCAGCTTGCGGTGCAGCAATCTAAAGTGCGACTGGATTACGCTTTGTCGCCTGGTTGTTGGTTGATGCCAAGTAATTTGGTTATCAACACCAATTCCGTCGTGGGTTACAACAATAAGCTGCAGCGAGCTACCAAGGACATGAAGTTTGGGGTGAATGACGTGAACTCTGACACTCTTAGAAGCATCCCCCATTTCGTGGAGAAGCCTAAGAAGGAGCACGTAGAAAAGCCCGAACCAAAGAAGAAGCCCCAAAAGAAGGTCCTGCCTACGATACCCGAGGAATATGACCATAACTTACTAAAAGCCGGCTTAGCCGCCGCAGGCGTTGGTCTGAGTTATTATATATGGCGATGAACAACCCCTACGTAACTGGAGTAGATTGTGTTTATACGACTTACACAGGCGAGAAAAAATACACCCAAGCATCTTGGGTTGATGTCACGGGCATGTCCGTGAATTTGAATTATTCAGGTAAGAAATTGATCCTTTGTAGTATTTGCATTGGTGCGACCAGCCATGCCAACGTAGGATTTCGTTTCTGCGATGACAATGGCATACTACAACCCATGCGCGTAAAAGATAATAACAGGGAGCCTGCGCATTTCTCCGTAGAGCCCAACCCAGGCAGCCTTGAAAATCATTCCGTTTGGACTCTTCATTTGGTTGCCGACTGCCATGGGAAGGTAAAGCTGCAAATGCGCGTAGACGATACGGGAAAGGTTACGGTAAATAGCATAGAGGATCAAAGAGATTACGTTTATAATCACAAAACTATTAGCACCCTTACGGTGCTTAGTCTATAGATATATATGAACAACCCACATATGAAGGAAGATTCGGTTTTCTATTACTTAGAGGAGAAGGAGTACTTTGGTGATAGATGGTATGATACCAACCTGCAGGTAAAGGTTGGAGGTCTTGGTATAATCATATGCACTATTAGCATTAACACGTGGAATAACGCTAACGTTGGGCTTAGAATTCTTGATGAAAATGACCGCCCACTACAGCCCTACAGGAAAAAAGATAATAAGAGGCACTTGACTCATTTTACTTTCGAGCCTGCATACATAAGCCCGGAGAACCTAACATCGGTAACTTTTCACATAATAGCCAACTGTCAACACGCGAGGCTTCAAGTTCGCCCAAGCGATCGTGCTGCTGTCAACCTACCGGGTATTGTTGGGATAAATACCGCCTATTCGACAGCTTCTTCTCCGGTGGACGCTGCCTGGAACCACAAGACCATTTCTACTATGACTTTCATACCTTTAGTTTCGCATTATCAAGGCGGCGCGAATACTATCTTTACTTATCCCCAGTCGAGGACACCTCGGACGCACGACGACGATAAGCCCCCAGTAACGTACCCAGATAAGATTAAACCTTCATCTTCTTCAAGAGTACCACTCCAATAGCGACAACCAAGATCCAAATGTTATTCCCCACGAACTTTAACAGTTCGCCGCCGGCCTTCAGTGCCAAGGAAACGACCGAACCCAGCAGCCCAGGAAGACCGGCTGCCATCTTTTTTCCCAAGTCCGTCAGCCCACTACCTAATTTCTTTACGCCCGCGCCTGTAGCCTTAAGCGTGGATAGGATCACGCCTACTACGCTTGAAATAGCGACCGCGAATGCCAGCGGAACGCCATACTTCAAAAGGGCTCTTTTTACCTTTTCCTTGGCGGTAAGCCCTAATTCTCTTTCCAGGTTTTCCCTTTGCGCTTGTAATTCCGCAAGGCGTACCTCAAGGGCTTCTACTTCCTTCCTAGCAGCCTCCCTTTCCTCTTCGGAGCGAGTTTGGTCCACAGCTACTTCCTGCTGCCGCTCTATTCGACCCTGCAGGTCTTCGATGGTCTCCTGAAGTTGTCTTATTTCCAGATCCTTTTCAGCCATTTGTGCTATAATACGCCTTTCCCTGTCGTGACTCTCCACTAATTCATTTCCTATGCGTACTAGCTGCTCATCCTTACCAGCCAAGCGGCTAAAGGCATTCTGAAAGTCCTTCACGGCAGTGGTCTTTTCATATAACAACTTAGATATCCGCTGCCGAAAGTCGGCAACTTCGGCGGCATGACTTTCAACAGTAGCTTGGTTTACCCTCATGAATTCGTCTTCCATTTCCTTAAATCTTTCTTCGAGGACGTCGTTTTCCAGCTCTAGATTCTGGAAAGACACCTTAAGAGCCGCCAAATCCTCACTTGCCCTTAAGAGGTCCTCGCGCTCCCTGGTGATTCGTTCTAAGTCGTTATTAACTGCCTCCGTTTGGCTAGTAATCTCGGCCAATTCTCGTTGCGCTTCCGCTAAATCATATGCAGAAGAGGCTTGCTCGGCAAGGCGTGCTGGTAAGGTCCGTATTTTATTTATCTTGGCCTCCAATTCCTGTTTTTGAGAGTTCAGCGTAGCAACTTCCTCTGTCTTGGTTTGGAGTGACTCACTTAGCGTTCCTACTTGCGCCCTTAATTCTTCGTATGTTCCATGGCCGCCTGCAAAGACCGGTAATTTAGCTGCCGCCTTAAAGATCTTATTGAAATCCAGTCGCATTTCCTCCCTAGTCAAGCCTCGCTGCGTGGTTAAGTTGGGTTCCCCTATGGCTTTTCTCAAGGTGGGGGGGATCTTAGGGTCACTAAAGTATCTACCTCTTTCATCTCTAATTACGTAAACTTTAGAGCCGCTCCTAGAAAGTCTGCCTATGATAATTTCCTTACCCCATTCGTTGCTGTCGTCGAATTCCAGCTGGGCTTTGTTGTGATCCCAGTCCGGCAGCAGCTCCACCAGTCGGTCAAAGTCGGGAGCTTCGTCTTCCGACAAGGATTCATCTAAGCGCGCGGTAACCGATTCCGCCCAAGTTTGTGTAGGTGGCTCTGGTACTGGACCTAAGTCTTCCATTCGCAAGTATTCTGGAATGGGTTTGTGTGGATTTTTGCGCGTAAACATACGATTTAAGGCGGCCTTGAACCTCCTCCACCTTCTACCGAACTTGTTTTCTAAGGCTGCGTCGTAAACTAGGGGGTCGGTATCCGCGCCTTTAGTCCATGCGTCGTATTCTTCGTCATTAATATCGACTTGGCCTTCTTCGGTAAGGGGATCGAAATCCGTTCCTTCTACTTCCATTATATATGATAAGCTCAAAGTTAAACCCCAACGTATTACCTAAGCAGGTTGGCGGACTGAAAGCAGAACGCACCTTTCACCGAGTCACATTCACCCCCAGCAGCGCAAAGCCAGGGGAGACGCTGTACGTAGGCGTGCCCCGCCTAACAGATAACCTAGTGTTGGTTCCCGGTACCTTGGCTTTGAGGTTTGACCTAGCAATACAACCAAGCACCAAGGACAAGCGCTATACCGTCAATAACGTGGGTAGGAACCTCGTTTCTAAGATGAGAATCAAGTTCGCAGGGGAATCCCTTTTAGATTTAAATAGGTACGATCTGTATGCCACGTATAAGGATCTGTGGCTAACAGCCTTTGACCGTGCACAAAAGATAGAGCAGGGAATTGGAAGCGTTATTCTTCGTCAGCTTCGCAGCGATACTAACCCGGCGCCTACGGACTCCAGCGGAGCAACCGCAGTAGCAGACGCAACAAGGGTAAAGACCGCCTATGGTAGCAAGTACGTTATCCCCTTGGATTTCGAAGTAATTACGAGTCATGGTGTGTACTACCCCAGGCAGTTATCCGAGTTACAGTTTGAAGTAACCTTGGCGGACACTACGAACGTCATAGGAGGAATGGACAGCGCAATTAGCGGGGCTGTTGATCCTTATTCTATCACCAACTTAGAGCTGCAGTACGAGACCGTGTACAGCGAAGAGCTGGCCCGTAGCGCTGGCATGGAATACAGCTCCGGAAAGGCATTCCTTTACGACCACGTAGTAATGTACAAGACGTTTAGCTTCTTGGATAAGACGGATGAGGTTATCAACCAAAGCATTAACCTCCCCCGAAGAAGTCTCACGGGGTTAATGTTGGTGTTTGCCAAACCCTACGAGGCTGGTAAGCGCGACTCCGAAGCCTTCCATAACCCCAACATTACTAACGTAGGAGTAAGCGTTAACGGCGTTCCAAACAAGGTTTACTCCCAGGGGATAAAGCCCGCAGACGTGTACAGAGAGGTAAAGCGTAAGTTTGGTGACCAGATATCTCCCGAGGAATTCTTCAAGGATAAGTACGCGCTGTGGATAGACATGCGCACCATCAACGACGAAGACCTGCATGGTCAGGGCTTGCGGCTGGTAAACACCCAGGATGGCATAACATTGGAGATCAAGCGCACCAAAAATTCCTCCGCGGGTGACGGTGATAAGATAAATGCTTACATCTTCATCGTGTCTGACGCGCAGCTAAGTGTGGAAATGAACCAACTTAAGAGCGTTGTCTATTAGATATATGACTGATCCGCGAAAGCATTCCATAGAGGTACAGTTTGCTATCGTCTTAGACGAACTACAGAAGACAAAAGAAGAATTACTGGAGGAACTCACGACCACAAAAGAAGACTACCAGGAACTACTGGAGGAAATGTACACGACGGCAAGCTGGCAAACAACCGCAAACATGCTAATAGCCCTTTGCCTAGGAATCCTTTTGACGCGCCGTTAGATTAAAATATTCCTTACGTATATGATGCTTCGCGTATTCGAAAACAATGGAACTAAACTGCAATGCATAGTGCAAGGCGATAAACTTTATTTCAAAGCAAAGTCCGTGGCTGATGCCTTGGGTTACGTAAATTCCAGAAAAGCGGCGTCTGATCACGTCTCAGAGGAAAACAAGGTAACTTTGAGGTCTATAAAGGGTGTAAATCTGACTGACACCCTTAATGCGCAACCACATTCCGTTTACATCACTGAAATGGGTCTTTATGAGTTAATATTCGGATCTGAAAAGTCCGTAGCTAAGGAGTTCAGAAAATGGGTGTTAGGTGACGTTCTCCCTACCCTCAGGAAAACAGGTAAGTATGAAATAGAGCGGCGCTTTGACGGTCCTAACAAGTTGGTATTCAAAATAGAAAATGAATTTGACCTGCATAAGAAGGTCGTAAACTACATACGTCGATTCCACCCTATCCTACTGCTCGCACCAGGTCTTGGAGAACTACAGGACTCAGCTAGCAAAAGGATAGTATGTTGGCAGAAAGGGTATCAGGCGGGGCAACCCGACATCTTAGTCCTTAATGCACATAAAAAACATAATGGGTTATGCCTGGAGTTGAAGACGCCTAAGGGTAACGGCGTATTATCACCTAAACAAGAGGCGTTACTCGCACAATACGAGGCAAATGGTTACCTAACCATGGTGTGCAATGATTACGACCTTATATGCAGGGAGATCGACCATTACGCGGAAGGCATTCGTGTACCTTGTCCTTGGTGTGTTAAGGCTTTTAAGACGCAGGAGGCGTTAAGGACCCACCAAAGAATATTTCATAGATATAATGATCGTTGAACAAACACACTGGCGTGAATTAGTTCAAGGTCGTACATACAAAATAAAAAATTACGTCGTTTTCGAAGACATCAGCCGTTTAAGACTGGTCTTGGAATGCGACGGTAAAGAGTGCACGCTATGGGCACCGGACTGCGTGAGGTACGTCCTTCAAGGTGAGGAATTCACGCACATACGCAGCTATGGTAAGGTCAGCGGTCGATGGAAGTTCGACGTTGAACGTAGGACGGATGCTAATCCTTTGTGTGATTAGAAGTCATCTTCGTGGGCGGTGAGGTATCGGTCTGCTGCGGCGGACCTCATTTTTTCGGTGATTTCAAATGCTGACACGGCGATTAAGGCGCCACCTATGAAAGCTGCTGCTGCTGCAAACATATATTAACGTAATTTCTGCTTATCCCTTAAGTTCTGTTTGATGTAGCGGCGAAACGACACCATGTAGTCTTCGAATGTGCCTACGGGCTCCGCTTTGGGGTACAGACACTCCCAAATGTGTTGACCGCTACGTTGACAACCACAACGGTCGCAAAGAGCCTCCCAGTGCTCCTGGTTCTCCCAAGGAGTGCCTTCGTATTGGTCGAAGTTCATGAAGAGCTCGTCCACCTCTTTTTTATGTCTCGTTAGGCGCCTTGCAGTTTCCTCGGGGCAACAGCGCGATGCTACGTCACCGTGTTCCTCACAGGCAATTTCAACCAAGCGATAGGGGCGACAACGATGTACGTGCCAATCGTCTTTAATGTCGCTGTCGCAGCGTGGGCAAATTCCCTTAAGACAAACACGGTGGCGGACATGGTAGTCCAAAGACTGGGCACTGCTTAGGTGCTTATTACAGTTACCGCAAAGAGTGTTATCGTCTCGGGTGCGTTTGCAGACGGCATTGTCGACGTGGTACTTCAACGCCTGTGGGCTGCTAAAGACCCGGCTACAAATGTCGCAAATAGTGGTAGCTTTAGGGCGCCCGCAGACGTTCCTTTCGACATGGTATTGGAGCCTTTGTCGGCTACTAAAGGATCGATTGCATTCGTTACAGTTCATTATAACAAGGGGGAAATAAATGCTTAATAGGCGGTCCTTAGTAATTCATGACCTTGCAAAAGAGTTTCAAACCAGATCTTAATCTTAATTATGTTTCTTTGTTTATGTTAGTCATCAACAATAATTCCTAAAGAAAATTAAGACAGTCCTTAGAAGCACCATGCAAACAATAAATATTAAAGAAAACTAAGACCATCTTACAGATCCTCTTTCTGGGCGTCAGCTAAAGTTTGCTGTGCTTTAGGATCTGCGGGACACCAATGCCCGACAAAGGATCCTTCGGGGAATACCCTGTCGCAATGAAGGCAGGTGTATTTTTTACACGGCTTACTAGGGGTAATGCAGTCGGCAGGTAGTTCGCACGTAATACAGTCCATATATTGAAAGGGTAATTAGAATGCCTCCCAGAAAGGCAGCTGCATCTTAACATCCTATGGAGGATATCGCACGAAGTCCTTAACGGACTCCTTAGCCCACGTCGCCATCGTCAACAAGGCGCCAAACCGTTCTGCACGCTTCAGACCGCACATTTCATCGTACAATTCCTGCACGCGCTCTTTTAACCGGTTTATCTCCTCCCTTTGCATTTCTATGGTGTCTTTTTTATCTTTTGCGTCGGCTACGATTCTTTGCATTGCTTCCACTGGTTCCATCTATATATGAACCCAGATCACATACCTTGTAACGCTCTGATAGTAGGACCCACCGGCTGTGGAAAGACACAATTTGTCGTGGAGCAGCTATTAGGACCCTTTAGATACCGCTTCGACTATATCGTGCTATTATGCCCCACCTACAGGAATAATGTTACCTGGGAAGGCATAGGCAGGAATGATGACGACTTCTTCGTAGATATCTTAGACCCCAACGAGTTATCCAGCCATCTTAAGTTCTGGCACAAGCAATTCCCTAAAGATACACAGACTTTACTCATACTGGATGACATTGCCTGTGGGGATGACGTAAAAAAGCGCACCTCCGAATTAGTGAAGCTTGCTTTCAGCGGTAGGCATGACAATATCAGCGTTTGGTTACTCTCGCAGCAGCTTACCAGCGTCTCTAAGCCCTTCAGGGAAAACATAGGCTCCCTGGTCGTATTTTATACTCCGAGCAAGTCAGACCTGGAAACCATCTTAAGCGACTACGGCGGTGAGATAAGCAAGGAACAGTTGCATGAATACATGCGGCATTTAAAGACGCATCAACATTCCAAGATGATCTTTTCTTTGAGGTTTCCTTATGACGTTAATGTATATGGAGATTGAGCAGCTCTTAGATGAAGTCCCCACACAGTTAGACGAAAGTAACCTCAAGGAACAACTCAACATCCTTGTGTCTTCGGGGAAGTGTAAAGAAATGATAGGCAAGGAACTTACCCATGAGCAAGTTAACAAGTTGTCAGAAGAGGAAGTCAAAAAGTTCCATAAGAGGTACGAGGCTGCCCTTGCAAGTAAGACCACGGACGCCGTCGCAGACTCCGCTATCCGACTTGCGACTAAATTGCTTGGACTTGCACTGCCCATAGACGATGTGGAGCAACTGCGGAAGGACATTAGCGAGGACTATGTCATCGCCCAAGAACTTAAGATAACCTGCGGCTGGTTGTCTTTGAAGTGCGGTAAGTTAATGGCAGTCGCCTCTGCGGCACTTCACGTAGCTCAGCACGTCGACTTGAAGGAGGTACTGGTGTCTTGGAAGGACTTCAAGAAGGATAGAGAAGTCGAAAAGGTCTTCCAGGCGGCACTTGCTGATGATCAAGTCACCTCAAGTACTTAGTCAAGTCGCCTCAAGTACTTAGGCAAGTCGCCTCAAGTCGTCCTTAAGTCATTCTCAAGTACTTAGTCAAGTCATCGTCAAGTCGCCCTTAAGTCATTCTCAAGTACTTAGTCAAGTCGTCCCAAGTACTTAGTCAAGTCATCGTCAAGTCGCCCTTAAGTCATTCTCAAGTACTTAGGCAAGTCGCCTCAAGTCATTCTCAAGTACTTAGGCAAGTCGTCCTTAAGTACTTAGTCAAGTCCTTCAAGTCCTTAGATATAAATGAGTGAACCAGAGTCAAAGGCAGAGCAGCCCGAGCAAAAGATTACCAAGGCTAAATCTGCAGGCAGAGTTGCCGCGGGAAAGAAGCTCGCAGAGATGAACAGAAAAAACAAAGCCAAAAAAGAAAAAAAGGTAGAAGAAGAGGAATCCTTCATTAATCCAGGCTACGTCATTGGCGCGATAGGAA
The DNA here is from genome assembly GCF_029948245.1 of Actinia tenebrosa. Classification (NCBI taxonomy): domain Eukaryota; kingdom Metazoa; phylum Cnidaria; class Anthozoa; order Actiniaria; family Actiniidae; genus Actinia; species Actinia tenebrosa. The sequence continues at coordinate 8,421,895 of NW_028292579.1, read as the reverse complement.
TTGCTATAGCAGCAGGCAGCCTTTACTTACAATGGCGGGCTACGAAGCCAAAAGTAAAGTGGGAGGCCCCAACATATCACGCACCTGTGGAGGTTAGAAAAAGTAAGATCCCTGAAATGGAGTAATAACCTTCTCGCTTTGTATATAATGTCAACCGCGTTGTTGAAAACTGTTGAAGAGGCAGCTATCATTACTTCCATCGTTGCGGGTATTGGTTGGGTTGGTAAGAAAGTGCTCAAAGAAGACTTTACTGAAGACCCAAGCAAGAGCTTCGCTAATTTCGCTAAGATGACCGCTGCCGTTGGCGGGGCTATCATGCTAAAGGATTACCTACGAAAGGAAAAGTACCTGCCTAATGTATAATGGTTAGCTTAGTCGCAGGTGGAGTCATTGCAGCTTTAGCATTTACAGGGGCTAATTATGGTGGTAGATATCTGGATAAATTAGTTAGCGGTGATAGAAACGCAGAATCTAACGCCGAAAGGAAAAGACACGACTTAGCGCTGGAGAAATATCAGCGAGACGTTGCAGCTTGGAATGAAAAAAGACAAGCCTACAGGGATTGGTTGGACAAGAACTACCAAGACAAAATGCAGGCGGATAAGAACTTCGAAAACACAGACTACGCCTTCAAACTTTATGCGCAAGCGCATCCCACAGTGGCGTTAAAGAAGCCTGACTTTAAGAATTACTACCAGCCTTCTAAGAAACAAAAAGATAGTGAGTTGGTCTTCGTAGGAGTCGCAGGGCTGGCAGGAGGCGTGGCTTTGGCGTATCTAATATAATGATCGTCTTTTTGGAAAGCGACAAGAATAACTTTACTACTTATCTGAATCCTCCCATCCGCGCGGAAAGGGTCCGGCTGGTTAGTTGTTCTTTGTACAATTCTTGGTATAATTTAATTAATGGCTTTGTCATCGGAACTTCCGGCACCAAACCAAAAATACCAGATTCCCATTACACCCCCATAACACTGGCTAAGGAGCTAGCAAAGCATGGATATACTCTTACCACAGGATTACCCCATGAAATGAAATTCAAGAAAAATAGTGGAAGCGCTAATTTAAAGGACAGTTCATTGGTAGAACTCCTGGGCCTTACTAGTACCACGATAAATAGCGGCAGTACATATGACGTGAAATGGAAAGTCGCATCCTCTTATGAAGTCTATTGCGACTTGGTCCATAGTTACAACAATGGAGAAAAGTCTTCTCTTATGTCCAAGTTTCTGCCCAAAGGTAATCCATTTGACCCAGTAGAATACACTCCCATTTCTTTAAGCTATGACTTGTCCAATTTAGTAGAAAGCATAAACATCGCCATTAAGGTGGACGGAAAGACGGTGGATTTCAATGGACGCAATATCAATCTCGTTTTGGAATTCATATAATGGGCCGCGTAGAGGACAAACTCAAGAGGATTTACTATGGGCCTGAAGGCTATTGGAAAGGAGCGTCGGCCATCAAGAAACTTGCGACCGCGGCCAGGGTATCAGAAGGAACGGCTAAGAACTGGCTAAGAAAACAAACCCTCTGGCAGGTTTATCTTCCCGTGCCCAAGTACATTCCCAGGCCCAGCTTCACCGTAAATACCCCTAATGAAGTTCATCAGGCGGATTTGCTTTTCTTACCGCACGATAAGGTGAGAAAAAAGACCTATAGGTACGCTTTGACCGTAGTCGATATCGCAAGCAGATACAAGGACGCCGAACCCATAACCAGCAAGGATTCTGGGGAAGTCGCAGAAGCCCTAGGTAGGATTTATAAGCGCGTCTTGAAATGGCCTAAGCTGCTGCAAGTGGATGCGGGGACAGAGTTCATGGGCGTGGTTACCAAAACCCTGAAAGACCACGACACTAAGATTAGGAGAGCTGAAGCTGAGTACCACAGGGGTCAGAGCATCGTCGAGAGATTCAATAAGACCCTGGCTGAGCGTCTCTTTGGATACCAGTATTGGAAAGAGCTGGAAGATCCCTCCAAACGAAACAGGGAATGGACTCAGCGGCTCCCCCAGGTCGTCGCGGCTTTGAACAACGAGGCGGCCAGGGCTACGGGAATAAAACCCAAGGATGCCATAAAAAAGAAACACGTGGAACACAAGTCCTACGTCAGAAGTTCGAGGGCGGTCGGACTGAAGGAAAAAAAGCTACCCCGCAACATAGTGGTCAGATACCTCTATCAGCCGGGGGAACTCGAAGGTGGCAGTAAGAGAGCCACGGATCCTAACTGGTCTTTGGAAACGTATGAGATTTCGAAGTCCGTCACCAAGGAAGGGCAACCCGTGTTGTATTACCTAAATGGCCCAAGTCGTGGATTTGTCATGGAAGAGCTGCTCATAGTCCCCAAAGACTCAAAGTAGTGCTAGCTGCCCTTCAAAGTAGCGCAGCACCGCGCGCACGATTACACTCTAGGCATGTCAGTCTTACGTTGCCTCTGCAATGCCCGCGTTTGTTATTTATACGATCCACGGAGAACTGCTGATCGTCATTTGGGTCAAACCTCCATAGTAGAGGTATGTTACACTTGGCACACCGTGCCCCTTTCTTATAGACGTCGTCCACGCATAGGTCGAACGTCATATTTTTTTCTTCGTCGTGTCTTTTGTAGCGAAGGAGTTTCTTAGCAATGTTCTCTTTGGCTACGTCCTCTGGCGTCTTATCGTAGCGCAATTGCGGCCCCCAGGCTCTTTTTAACTGTTTGGCATATTCTACGCGGCTTACGGCGGTGTAGATAAGGTTGCTCCAACACAACCGCTGGTCTATGATCCATAAGGTTTCTCTTATGGTAAGCCCTTGCGCGCTGTGGACTGTCATACAATAGCCCAAGCGCCAGTCTGGATGGGAGGTTATTTTTTCCACCTTTTCTATGGGTACCCAGGCTTTATCATGCGTTACCGCATTTTGCAGTTGGATGTCGGTACCAGGTACCCAGACGTCTCTTTTTTGCATGCGGGTGTCGTGGGGTTTGTAAGAAACGGGCACCAAATGCGTAGGGAAGCGCTCTCGGTGCATATTGAGTAAGTCTTTCTGTATGCGAGACTGTGCCGCGCGCTTACTACTTAGCACCAGATCCTTAGGGTGCCAGGCGTATAGAAAGTCCTCGTAGGACTTCGCTCGTACGCGTTTGCGCAGTGTTTTGCATTGCTCGGCGTCACTGAGGCCCCTCAATTCCGCTTTCAGGTTTCTTATTTGATCCTTACTGCGGTAGTCGGTGTTAATTTCCTCCGCATGGTCTACGAAATCTTTCAGCCATTCGTGGGGCATCTCTCCGGCTATTGGAGGAGGCTGGCAGGGATCTCCGGCGAATATTACTTGACACTTTCCACGGAGGAATTCTACGAATTCTTTAAGGATTTCTAAAGGAACGGTGCAAATCTCATCCCAAAGTATCACCGGAGGTATGTCGTGGATGGCTTCAGGTACCCACTTTTGGCCATTCCAACGAAAGAAGCTGTGGTAAGTTTGCGCGTCGTGGCCCATTTCGCAGAGTTCTCTTTCCAAACGATGCGTCGGCGTTAGCACCTTTATCTTAGGAAAGAGTTCTAACACGCGCGTCGTCTTACCGCTGCCTCCCGTACCGTAGAGGTAAGAGAAGCGTTGGTAGGAAATGGGGTCCGCAACTGAAGGTAGAGGCTCTTTGGTAGGCGTTACGGTGCCCTGGGTGTGTTCTCCGTGATATTCTACACGTGCCCTCCAAGACCTTATCTCCTCATCTTTGACGCGCCATTGGCCACTTTCTGCGAGTTCATCGGCAGTGTAGAATTCCTTCATCTTTTCCAACACGTGCGGTTTCACGTATAAGGAATCCGTGGCTACGCGGGGGATATCTTCTTTGTCGAATCTTAACAGCATCGCTAATAGGTTAATGTGCGCATATGCGAGCATGCTGGCACGCAGATGGTAATACTGCGGTCGATGGTCCTGGTAATAACACAGCGCATTCCATTCGTGTAGTTTATCGTCGACAAGGTAGTCCCATTTCTCTACAGACACCATCGTTCCTTTGTCATGCGCACGTTTTATGAGGAAGCTTAACTCGCCGGCGTCCGTTATTAGGCGTCGCTGCATATGTTTTTCACCCTCCTTAGCGCCCTGCGTGAATTTACCTATGACCACACGCGCTGTGGGGTTATGCTCCGGTAACCATTGCGTGAAGGCGCTGTGACAAAGTATGGCTTCATGCGCTGTGTATTTTAAAAGTTTGCGCTCTTCAAAGAACTTCAATAGGGGCACCGGTATCCATTCTTTCTCCTGCAGGTGCTTCCCATACCACGCATAGATTATGGGGTGCAGACCCGCTGCTAATTTCCAGGTGGTCAACCGTACAAACCCCGTTGCTGGGGCGTCGTAGTGACCATCCAACGCAACACGAAAGAACTGTGAATCTGCATGTCCGTAACGGTCGTAATATTCCTTACAATCTCCTAGACCTTTAAAGCTTGCAGGGTAACAGTGTTTCATATCCAAAGACACGTATTGGTCTTCGTCGTATTCCATGTTCCACAGACCACCGTGACCGTGTTCTACACAGGCTTTGGCTATGTCTTTGAACTCCTCCGGCGTGGATTTCCAACCGTTTCTTTTCTTTGCGGCTAAGAAGTCCAAACTGCGACTGCTAAGCACTTCGTCGGAGAAGTCTTCTCCTAAAGTCTCACAGGCGCTTTGAATGCGCAGCTGTTCCACTTCAGGACGATACAAAGTACCATCTTGGGTCATAAATTGACTTCCCTCCGCATCCATTAACCAAATAGAATTCTCGTGCATTAGTTCTGCAAGCGGCGACTCCTTGTAAACGCGCGTCTCCTTCTTCTTTGGGAACCTTAACTCCCTCCACGCATGTGCGTTATGCTGGTAAATTACGATAGGCGCACCCCGGCCTCCATACTTGTGCGTCCCGGAGTAAATGAAGCCGTCGGTGATGTCTTTCACGTGTATGCGCCTTTCTAAAGCAACCTCTAACTTCTTGATGTTTTCAATGGTGGCTCCTGCCCTACGAGTAGCATGCTCCCATTTCCTGATGGCTTCTCTTCTCTTCAACGTAAGCTTACCTCCCCTAGAGGAATCCTCGAAGAACTCTCTAACTAACTTACCCACGCAGTTACCCGGATGCCGCATTGGTTTGAGCTTCTTAACGTCCGGGTTCTTAATTTCATACGCACCGTAAATAACCACGGTGACCGGGTAAGCAACTTCGTAGAACAACATGTCGATGCCCACCAGCGCCCCAGGACGCGTGTCCTTGTTTAAAACGAACAGGTCCTTCCTGCCAGACGCCCGTATTGGATTCCTGCCCTTTTCTATTATCCACTCGCCGTCTAAATACTTTATAAACGTCAACTCCAGGCGGTAATTACCTTCGGGCATTAAGTCAATTATCCTTTCTGCTCTTTCCTCGCTCATCGTCTCATCTGTATCTCCCTCCATAAACGTTGTGAAGGCAAAGTCGGCGTCTAAGCGGTCCAGCACCTGAGTTCGCAGTCGGCGCACAGTCTTGTTACTAATGCTTTTGATGGTGTCCATCTATATCTAAGGAATATTTTATCCTCCGTTTGCGACACAAACAGAGCAGCAGTAAGGAAATCTTCGCGCAACACATAACGGGACACGGGTAATTCCCGCGGGGGACGCTAGTGCATAAACACGGGTAATTCCCGGGCGATTCCGAATGGTGATCGCGAGTCCCCCTTACTGCTGCTCAGCTTTTCATCCCAAGCGAGTCCTCGTAACCAGGTTGTAAGGCCATCTTTGCTCGTATGGTAAACGAAGCTAGAAATTGAAGCGGGTCGAACAATGTTGCGATACGGCTGAGCAATCCACTCTTTGTATGTACGCTACTGCTAACATTGGTGTTGATCGTAAACTGAAACACGTCCGATCCTTTCCCGCGTTCCATTCTACTCCAAGTGTCTTCACACAAGGAAGTTTAGAGTCCTTGACTTTCACCCCAGTTGCACGATCTTCCTCTGGAATCCCTTTTAAGACATTCGCTTTGTTACTGCACCACCGCCGTATTTGGAATCCGCCTCGCCTCAGAAGCTCTGTTAGTTGTTCACGAACCTATATCGCCTCTCCTTCTGTGTAATTGTGTATCGTCCATGTACATCTTGGATAGCGCAACAGCTGCTGCCAGCGGTAACTCCTTTTTGAACCTTTCAGCGTGACTTCGAACCAAAAACTGTGCAAGATATGGTCTCACAGCTTCGTAGACATCAATAGGTCTAGTTTGGTCTAGGTCCCTCCAAAGAAATCGGTGAAACCGACGGTCCTTCTCTGCTAATATTACTTGTGAGAACATCTCCTTGATGTCAGCGACTATTGCTACTGGTTTTTCTCGAAAACGAAGCAATATCTCCATCACATCTTTCTGAAGCTTTGGCCCTGTTAGCATTGGATCATTCAAGGACGTCGCTTGTTCCCTTGCTGCAGAATCAAATACTATGCGTACCTTTGTCGTCTGTTCAATCACCGGGAATCTGTCGAATCGGCGGGAAGTGAGGAAGGTACCAGGAAGGTTCCAATCCCCAAGACTGAGAGTAGCAATTTCTTTAGTTTCGGTGTTTGCCGTGTGTTTTCCTGTTCAAATTTCAGTTTTTAATTTCTTAAAGGACATTAGCAATATAATTCAAGCAACCTATCATTAAAAGTATATACATAAATAGTCAATATGGTGATGTTTTATTTTATTTGGATTGTAAGGGTGGCGAGAAACCGAATTGTTACTTGCCCCTAGTCGGCCCCGGTTCCGCCATCTTGAAAATCTTCGATATGCAAATGTATTGATGTGACGTAATTAGCAGGGAAGCATTGAAACATCTGGTTGTACAAGATGAAAACAAAATGTATTGCCCAGTTTACGCCAGTATTGCCCAGAATTCTAATGCAAAACCTCGTCCTAACGTTTGAACTGGTTTAAAATATCAACTAAGCCCTAAACTTCATTGTTTCGATACCAAACACGAAATACTAAATTATAATGAATTCAGAGAGATAGATTACTGTTGCTTTGTTCTTTTGGAAATAGAGTACAATATATCCGCGTTTGCACTCTATTGTTCCGATAGAAATAAAAATAGTATTGTTTTCATACCTTGCGTTCTCTCGGGCAAGTATAAGGAAAAGTAATTAAAAACCTATCCCGGGTTTATGATTCAGCCCCGCTCTCCCCTGTTGATATCAATTCCGCCGCCGGCTTTAAGAATCTGGGTTTTCCGCCGAATTTAAGAACCTACATCAAACAATGGATTTAGGGTGTGGTTGATTTTTAATTCATGATATTTGAAGAATCCCTTTATATTTTCATAGAAGCGAGGAGCCTGGTCATGGCGGACGCGCGTTTGTTCTGAATGAAAACGGAAATAGTTTTCTCGTTTGTTAAAAGTGCAATACTTTCAAATCAAAAACAGATACCGTTCATCTTCGGGACCAAGGCATGAATTCTGTGTGGTTTTTTATAATAATAATAATGGAACTTATATAGCGCACATTTAGGGCCAGCAACGTAAAAAGATCTGTCACCATAGGTCACCAGACGAGATCTTTGTTCTTCTAGATACTCCATGGTTGTAGATCTGAGAGTGCGCAAATTTTTCCGTTTTATAGCATCAGCCAGGTATGGGGGAGCCATATCATGCAAGCACTTGTACACAATGAGTAATATCTTGAATATAATTCGGAAAAGGACAGGAAGCCAGTGCAATTTTATCAAAACTGGAGTGACATGATCAAATTTACTCGCTTGAACTACTAATCTAGCTGCACAGTTCTGAATATACTGAAGCCTTTTCAAAAGATATTTCGGGAGACCATAGTAGAGTAAGTTTCAATAGTCCAACTTGGAGGTAATAAATGCATGAACCACACTCTCTGTAGTAGAATCAGCAAGAAACTTTCTAATTCTAGCAATGTTCCGGATGAAATAGAATGAGGACTTACAGACTTGCTTGAACTTATCAAATTTAAAACCAAGGTTTGTGGCAGTTGAGGAAACATCAATCACATCATCACCAATTTGAATGATCGGTGGGTCAATGTAGGCTTTAAATTTAGAGTGAATTAGCATAATTTCAGTTTTATCCCGATTCAACTTCAGATCACCTTTGAATATCTGCAACACACTTCTCAATGCATTCCTTTGCGTCCAAAAGCTGTTGATGCGACTTATGACTGAAGGCAATGTAAAGTTGGGAATCATCCGCATAGAAATGATAACTCAGCCCATAGCTCCTGATGATGTCAGCTACCCGGGACGTATACAAAACATACAGAACCGGACCAAGCACTGATCCTTGAGGTACTCCAACATTTAGATCCCAAACAGAAGAGACAGCGTTATTGATTGCGACAAACTGTTTCCTATTTGTCAGATATGAATTGAACCACTTCAATACCATTCCTTTTATTCCAAAATTCTCAGACAGTCTTGACAGTAAGATCTGTTATGATTTACTGTATCAAACGCGGCCGACATATCCAAGAACACCAAGACCACTGCTTTGCCATTATCAATGGACATAAGAATGTCACTTTGGATTTTCAAGAGCGCCGTTTCTGTGCTGTGAGCAACCTTGTACGCAGATTGGAATTGTTTGTATAAGTTCAGTGGTTTCGGAGTTCTTGGACGACACTTTAGTGCTTAGCAAAATATATAGTAGTATGATTTCTGTGCTGCAAAGTCGGGTTATATAAACTATATACTATATTACCACTAGTTGGATTTGACTAATTAACAATTAGACTACAAGGTCGAGTTTTCTAGGAGTCAATAGATAGTCGATGAGGCGAGTAGCTTTTTCTTTAGTGTTTTGCCTGTTCTTATCGTTTAATTAGTTCTTTTCGAATACCTGTGAATAAGTTGTCTTCTGTATTTTTCTTTTCTTTGAAAAAATCCTTTTAAAATGCCATCGCATCTTGTAGTCAGTTGTTCGTCCGTTGTAAGTTTGCACATGGAAATCTCAGTGAAATCTGACGGATGCTTTTAGTTAGAATTGTCATAATTCTTCAGTTTTTTATTTATCAAAACATTCATTCCTTTCCTTGATACAGTCGTGTATTTTCTATAATCGATTTGTATACAGTAGTCTGAATTTGCAGAAAACAAGCAGATATTTCAAGGAAACTTGACCATGCACTTGTTTGTTTTTCACTACTCACTATCTATCACAGGAAATATAACGAGTACGTTAGCCAATCAGATTACAGGATTCCTGATAAAAAAATTATGCTAATACCGATTAGTCAAACCATCTAGTAGTCTTTGGTCTATCATAAATGCTGCGTTCTGATTAAAAACCTCTTTGGAAACCTATTCAAATCAGTGTCTTCCTAATAGACCTCTTTAATAGCTTCGTTGTTTGTTGTTTCCCGACTAAAATTCGACGGACACTTGTTTCCTGTTGCGAGGGAGCTTCTTTTTGACGTTCATGCTCCTTTCACGTTTTGATGACAAATCGATCGTAGACCGATAGGTGCGTGTAAGAAATATTAAATAAATTATCAAACGGTCGTTGTTCTACCGATGACTGTTTTAGATTTGGGCAGAGGAAATCCTGTTGTCAATATGCTACTATAAAGAATGGACCCGCAATTGGAGCAAACTACCAGCAAAGTATAAGCTGCGAAAGGGAGAAGATCGACAGGGGACAAACAAACAAAATACAACATAATAATAACAAATTGTTTAAAACATGTTCAGGAGAAGGAAAAAAACCAAGCTTAAACCTTCTTTACTGCCTTTTGTTATCTATGATCAAGTATTTCATGCTCGTGCAAATTTGCGTTATGCCCGGGGGTGCAGGTGCTAAACCAGTGCTAGCTCTCCGTGGAATCTTAGGCAGATTTGAAAAATAATGACTAAGTAATGGCCGTGTATACATATTTACATGGGTTAAACAATAAGATGGCGAAAAGAGGTAACGACAACAATATATGATTTATTAATGGCATATCTACATTCATCAAATAATTAAAATGCAAGCTAAGTACAACCTAATGTAATATACCTCTTTAATAATATTTAATAAACCTTTTCATAGTTAAAGAATCGATTCCACTGCGCATGCGATTTTATCCCGAATTTCTCACCTTCTTTTGTTTAATTAAGAACAAAAGAAGGTTTAATCAAAAGAAGGTGAGAAATTCGGGATAAAATCGCATACGCAGTGGAATCGATTTTTAAACTATGAAAAGGCTTATTTGCGCGCAATGTTTTCCCATTTTAGACCACCTGTCCGCATTCTCTAGAGTATGATTTCTTTGTTTAAGGTTATGCATGAGAAGCCACATATACGGATATGGTTACATATTTCTAAAATTAAAGTCAACTTTTAAAAAAGTTAAAAAACAACTTTTAAAAACAAAAAATCTTATTCTCAAGTGATTGACAAGTGGTCTGAAATAGGCCTTTGCAGTTAACGGTCACGTGTCTGTACTGGTGAGCATTTTTTTATTATTTTATTCTAAATTGGTAATTCTTTTGAGCTATTCGTAAAGAAATGAATGAAACGATGTGTAACAAGTGTGTTACGAAATGCAGTTTTATTGCGATCTCTCGAAACAGGTTGTAGAAAGTTTGTTTGCTCACCAGTATATTTCACCCATGGGAATCAAGATGTTCATTCATTTCCTCTGAGCGAATTAATCAGCACGTGATTACTGAGCTGCAAAGGGCCTATTGGAAAACATTACGCCTAAGGTAAATCAGAGTTAATGGAGCGGAATGCATTCAGTTCCATTAACTGTGGGTAAATAGATCTATTAATTTACGATACAAGCTACACTTTAAAAAAAAGTCTAATACCTATGGCCTTAGAGCAAAACCTGACACTTCTTTTGCATCTGTTTCAAAGAAATAGTTCGATCTTGATCCACGTTAGCCGGGATTTCCGTCAGTTCCTTGGCTCTGTACATTGGCTGTACATTTAAACTAAACGTTTCTGACCCTCTTAGCTTAGCTCAAAATTAATTCTCGGATGAACATTGGTTTTCGATATCTGGAAAATTTTACCAACGTCTCTGCTACTGAATAAACGATTTGCGTATAACAGTAAACCTAATTAGGAATTATAGATTTCCAAACGGTTCAATGAAGGACGTTCGCGGGGAAATGAAGTTGCAATCAGAATTTTATTAAACTTGGCACAAACACACCCCAACATGTTCTTGTTCAAAAAATGAAATAAAAAATTGGGGTCACCGAATTCTTTTTTTGCTAAACACTGAGGAAGTATGGTATTCATCGAGGGAAAAACGCGCGCTACAGAGTAACCAGAGGGATTAAAGACACGCTTAAAAAAAACCATCAAAGAAATGCAGGAAACAAATTCTTGGACATCAAATATGACTTTCTTTAACATTTCCGAATTAAAAGCATGTGATTAAGAGTTAGTGATAAGGATTTATGAAACTTTCAAACCGAACGGTGTGGTCAAAATGCGTACCATTCGAAATCGTTAACAGGTGGATTTTCCCCCCAATTTTTTTCAATCATCCCCTTGCATTCAGAAAATGGGTCACCGAACTGGTTTCGGAAATAGTTTGCCATAGAGAAGTGAGAAATGGGTTATCTTGATAATTTGCTTATCAAAACATTGAAATGATGCCGCACTCAACGTATGCGCAGAAAGGATGCGCGCGAAAAATGCCCGCGAACGTCCTCAAGTAATTAACTAGTGCAAAAAGAACCCTCTCTTTTCGAATTAATGAAGGCGGGCATACCCATATGTCTACCCGTCATCGGCGATGACGGAATTTGTCTTTGGCCGGTTGATTGTTAAAATGATTGACACAATAACGCCAGAATGGCAACAATAATAGCACCAGATTATGGCAATGTCTATAAACATCATATCCACCTATAACACATTGATTCAAATACGTATCGCGTACGTACATTTTGCGGTCACACTAGCCATACTTAACTCCATAACTCAGCAACATAATAGTTATTTTAATCTAAAGCTATCTATCATCTAATTAACTATATAATCCGTATGCTACCAAATCTTTTCCAAAATCTTTCGCAATTATTTAAACGTGATAAGGTAATCGGGATAGTTTTGGGTGTCATGGAATACAACGAAGATTGAGGGGTTTGATACATTCTCCACTACGCTGTCGTAAGTTATCGTGGGACTGTTTGGGTTCTTCGCCGGTGGAGTGATCATGTCCTGTCGTCCCGCTGTATACTCCCCTACCAGAACTCTTGCCATATACATGAAGCGGTTTCCTGCGGTATCTGCCGGAGAATAGCCCGTCGAGTATGAAGCATCGCGAGCAAAATATACCCCTTTTCCATACAAAGTGGCTAAAGGCAAAAACACATAAACAAAATTATGAATAACCGACAAAATATATAGAGAAAACCCCAGGAAGATAGTGCTACTCTAAGAACTTATGCTGAGGCATGAACGTGTTATTATTATTATTAGTTTTTCAATTTGGCAGTAGCAGGCTTCTCTATCAAGGGTGACGGTGGATAATGATATAGTTTATTATATTGTTTCTTTGCCAGGACGGTACAGCCGACCTGAGACTAGATACCGTATACTCTCTATTTAGCCCTCACTCTCAAATAAGCCCCCCTTTTTTCGAAAAAGAAATTCAATAAGCTATATCCCGTTCATCATTCTAGAAACCACAAGTAACCCAAGCTATCCTTTTTTGTAACAAACTGTATGTAGTAAATTCGATTTTGCTAAAATCTTGTAGGTTTAGCTATGATTTTTGAAAAAAAACTTCGAGTACATAAAAAAAGAAGTGTACTTACTTGTATTGCGAGTTTTCTATTTTAAGCATTTTTTAGCGATTTTAGGTACCCCCTTCACTTCTCTTCTCTATATAATCTAAAGGTTGGAAACTTCGGCCGATTCCAACTCCAAGTCATTCTACTTCGGCTCTATTTTTTTCGCGGTTTCTCCTACATTTAAACCCATCAGGCAAAAGCAGGATGTCCAAAGAGTCTTATAGAAGGTGATTTAATGCGAAATATCTCTTCGGTTACAATTTGAGATCGGCCGAAAATCAGTCGCCATTAATACCACTTGGCAAAATCTTGGACGGATATGAAGGCGTTACTCCACAGCTAGACAAGCATGATCTCGAAGCTGATTGGAAGAATTCCAACAAAAGGGCTTTCAAATCTTTATGGGTACTCCTCCAAAGTCAATCAATTAAAAGATATTTCGCATTGACTTACCTTAATGACGATGACAATGACAATGTTTTATTCGCACCACATTTATAAATTTAAGATATCATTTACAACTTCCTTAAAAATGAGGTAAACCACTAGGCTATACAGGACAGCAATCTTCCAATTTAAGTACAATACAAATTGGTCAAACATGTAGATAGCAAAAATTATGGCCGTTTCAAATATCAGACACGGCGAGATATCTTTCTTGATAATTTTTTCGGAAAGCCCAAGTGATAGACAACTTGAAAAAAATTTCAGGAATGATATCGCATAATTTTTGATATGCTTTTTATATACTTGTACATATATAAGGAAGTGGCCATCATTTTTGCAAATTTTTATTTTTGCAAAATAATTCATAAGCTTATGGTCCAATTGGAGCCACCATACACGTCACGTGCATGAACCTTTATACCCGATAAAGTCCTCTTCATTAGTATACAAGTCATTTTATATAAAGACACATGTGTCTTTATAGTCTTTTTTTAAAGACACATGTGTCTTTATATAAAGACACATGTGATCTTTATATAAAGACCACTCGAATACTATGAGGATGACTTCATCAGGGATGAAGTATGCATCCAAGTTTAGATGAAGACATAGAGCTTCATCAAGGTCATAGTCAACCCTAATGATTTTTGACTAACGTGCCTTTCTTTGCCTTGGCACGCAATATCCAACGTGTGGGAGCTTCTAACGAATCTGGTTGCGCATGCCCGTGACGTCAAATCTCTATCGAAGTATAAAAATCCATGTTCGTGACGTGTATGGTGGCTCCAGTTGAACCAAAATCTTATAAATTGTTCATGAGTGTTTTTAAGCAGTTCAAAAAACTCGTAGATCGTGTTTTATCAGGTATAAAAGCACTCGGCTACGCCTCGTGCTTTTATACCTGATAAAACACTCCTACTCGCTTTTTAAACACTACATAAAAAGATAAGTTTACTTACCGTCATGTATTCAAAGTTTTCGATTTTAATCGTTTTTTAGCGATTTTAGGTACCCCCTTCACTTCTCTTCCCTATATAATCTAAAGGTTGGAAGCTTTGGCCGATTCCAACTCTAAGTCACTCTACTTCAGCTCGATTTCTTCGACCAAAAACGCGGTCCCTCCCAGATTTAAACTATCAGGCGAAAGAAGAATGTCCAAAGAGTACCATTTTTTCCCTTCCATTTGCATATCATTATCTCTTTTTCCATTTTCCCATTTAATTATATATTTCCTATTTATTATATCTTCTTTTTCTATGAATAATCACCTTATATCAATATATGTATCCATATATATATATACTTGATTGCAGAAACGTTGTAGTATACATTTATACATATATCTAATTTATTCAGTATATCTAATGATATGCAAAACAGAAAAATCGTTTTATTTATTGTTTGTTTCATTTAATGACTGTCAAAATAATTTTTTCTTGTCTTTTGGATCGTACAGATTATAAATCAGTTGGTTTTAAGCGTTGAAAATGGTTATTTGGCATTATATACGCTCGATTGCAGAAACGTTGTAGTATAGATTTATACATTTATACAAATATCTAATGAGATGCATTATGCAATAAATAAATAAATAAATATATATATACACTCGATTGCAGAAACATTGTAGTATACATTTATACATATATCTAATTTATTCAGTATATTTAATGATATGCAAAACAGAAAAATCGCTTTATTTATTGTTTGTTTCATTCAGTTCCTGTCAAAATATTTTCTGTGGTCTATTAGATCGTACAGATCATAAATCAGTTGGTTTTAAGCGTTGAAAATGGTTATTTTGCATTATGCATCTCATTAGATATTTACATAAATGTATAAATGTATACTACAACGTTTCTGCAATCGAGTGTGTATATATATATATATATATATATATATATATATATATTCTTAACTTATTTTCGTAGAATAGTTTTCTAGAGTGCTCAACATTAAAGGAGCAGTAAATATAGTTTAAACTAAATCAAGACTTTTGGAATTGATTCATTGTTTAATGCAACAAATCTGTTTCGTATGGTCGCAATGACCACACTCATCAGGCAAGTTACAATGAATGACCGTTGGTGTAATCCGCTGGCATTTAAAATGAAAAATCAAAAAGGTTGCAAAGTGACAGTTCGGTTTTATATTACATAGGGATGTAGAATTTCTTGAGTATATATCTATTTCTGTGAGGACATGGGGGTGCTTATTCATTGCGCTTATTCAAGGTACCTAGATTTTTTTTACAAATGATTTTTTGTTGTGATTACTATATGGCTGACTTTTCTTGATTATTTTCCATTTGATATCATGTGTTTCTTTGTTGTCTTTTAGGTTCCATATATGTTTTGATAGTTCTGTTTCGTTTCTTTTTTTGTCGTGTCGGAAGGAGGCTGTGTGGTTTCTGTAACGTTCTTTAAAGTTATGATTGAGTCGATGTATTCGTTGTGACTTCAGAAAGAAAGCTGAATGCCCACTACAAGAAAAATGCCTACAAACACATGTAATTTACAAAGTAACAGTCACAACGAATACATCGACTCAATCATACGTTGGACTAGCAACTAACTTTAACAAACAATAAAATAAAGCGATTTTTCTGTTTTGCATATCATTAAATATACTATATAAATTATATATGTAAAAATGTATACTACAACATTTCTGCAATCGAGGTTGTGTATATATATATATATATATATATATATATATAAGAAATCTGTGAATCAATTTTCCGTAAAATAGTGCTCAATACATCGATAGAAGTAGAGCAGAATATTTGTTTGAGAAGAAAAAGTCAAGACAACATTTTTCCCGACAAGCCTGTTTCGTGAATTGCTTCACTCTTCAGGGGATTTAATGATAAGAATATTCGTTACTATCATTTATATAGAAAAAGTATACATAATTAATTAGTGGATGTAGTTTAGCTGTTGCGTAATAATGCTTTGTTTCTGTGGCGACATGAAGATACAAGTTCGTTGCGCTTATTTAATGATGAGAGTTCCGGTCGATAAATTATTAGAAACTTTTCTTTAAGACAAAGGTTACATCTTTTGCTGGAGCTGTTGTAGGCGGAGCTTGAAGATAGGACGCGCCATAAAATGGAGTAGCTGATATTACCGTTCTTGAGAGTCCAGATGTATTTGCTGAGTTCAGTCGAGTTTTTATGTTGTTCGTGGTGGAATGAGGCGGTGTGGTTTCTGTATCTTGTTTTGAAGTCGTTTTCTTTGAGTCCTATGTATATTGCGGTAGTGTTGTTGTCCTTTCTTGTGACGGTGGCTTGGTATACAACTGATGATTGGAGGCAGTTGCCATTAAGCGGGCAATTGTTCTTTTGTCGGCAGTTGCATGTTTTCTTGTCCTTTGTGTTGTTTGCGGTGTCGTTGTCGTCTCTCGGTGGATGTAAAATGCGCTTGTTATGATTGTCAATGATTTGTTTGGCATTGTTCATGCAGCTGTAACTGATCTTGATGGTGTTACGATTAAAGACTTTCCTAAGATTATGGCCTCTAGGAAAGTGTTTATCAACTAGGCCAAGGAATCTCTGTCCGCTATTGGTGCTGACATTTTTGCTAAATGGGGGGTTGTACCAGAGTATGCCGTTTCGTTGTCTGTTTTTGCGTTTTGTGGTCGCGGTTGGTTCGTAGTTTAGGATGTACTGGTATCCGCTTTCGTCAAGTGCTTTTTGATATGGAGGGGCAGCTTGGGCGAAGGATGCTTTGTCGGATGAAAGGGATGACAGTCGTCTGTTGATGCCGGCAGGTATGTTGTTGGTAGTGATTGGTGGATGGTTGCTCTCACGGTGGACGTACTGCAGTGTGGTGTTAGGCTTTATGTAGGGCTGGTAGGTATTTTGGTTTAGGTTGAAAGTAGCATCTAGGAAGTTGATGATCTGCTTGTTGGCTTCGATGGTGATGCGTAGTCCGTTGTTGTTGAAGATTCGGCAAATTTTCAGTTTCTCTCGGTGTGGCGTTAGAAATGGCTAGTACCGAGACGACGGACTAGCCATTTCTAACGCCACACCGAGAGAAACTGAAAATTTGCCGAATCTTCAACAACAACGGACTACGCATCACCATCGAAGCCAACAAGCAGATCATCAACTTCCTAGATGCTACTTTCAACCTAAACCAAAATACCTACCAGCCCTACATAAAGCCTAACACCACACTGCAGTACGTCCACCGTGAGAGCAACCATCCACCAATCACTACCAACAACATACCTGCCGGCATCAACAGACGACTGTCATCCCTTTCATCCGACAAAGCATCCTTCGACCAAGCTGCCCCTCCATATCAAAAAGCACTTGACGAAAGCGGATACCAGTACATCCTAAACTACGAACCAACCGCGACCACAAAACGCAAAAACAGACAACGAAACGGCATACTCTGGTACAACCCCCCATTTAGCAAAAATGTCAGCACCAATATCGGACAGAGATTCCTTGGCCTAGTTGATAAACACTTTCCTAGAGGCCATAATCTTAGGAAAGTCTTTAATCGTAACACCATCAAGATCAGTTACAGCTGCATGAACAATGCCAAACAAATCATTGACAATCATAACAAGCGCATTTTACATCCACCGAGAGACGACAACGACACCGCAAACAACACAAAGGACAAGAAAACATGCAACTGCCGACAAAAGAACAATTGCCCGCTTAATGGCAACTGCCTCCAATCATCAGTTGTATACCAAGCCACCGTCACAAGAAAGGACAACAACACTACCGCAATATACATAGGACTCACAGAAAACGACTTCAAAACAAGATACAGAAACCACACCGCCTCATTCCGCCACGAACAACATAAAAACTCGACTGAACTCAGCAAATACATCTGGACTCTCAAGAACGGTAATATCAGCTACTCCATTTTATGGCGCGTCCTATCTTCAAGCTCCGCCTACAACAGCTCCAGCAAAAGATGTAACCTTTGTCTTAAAGAAAAGTTTCTAATAATTTATCGACCGGAACTCTCATCATTAAATAAGCGCAACGAACTTGTATCTTCATGTCGCCACAGAAACAAAGCATTATTACGCAACAGCTAAACTACATCCACTAATTAATTATGTATACTTTTTCTATATAAATGATAGTAACGAATATTCTTATCATTAAATCCCCTGAAGAGTGAAGCAATTCACGAAACAGGCTTGTCGGGAAAAATGTTGTCTTGACTTTTTCTTCTCAAACAAATATATATATATATATATATATATATATACACTTGATTGCAGAAAGATTGTAGTATACATTTATACAAATACCTAATTTATTCAGTATATTTAATGATATGCAAAACAGAAAACTCGCTTTATTTATCATTTGTTTCATTCAATGAACGTCAAAATATTTTATTCTCGTGTTTTACATCCTACAGATTATAAATCAATTGGTTTTGAGGGTTAAAAAAGTAAAATTGCAATATGCATCTCATTAGGTATTTGTATAAATGTATAAATGTATACTACAACGTTTCTGCAATCGAGTGTATATATATATATATATAAGAAATCGGTGGATCAATTTTCCGTAAAATAGTGCTCAATACATCAATAGAAGTAGAGCAGAATATTTGTTTGAGAAGAAAAAGTCAAAGTTTTTATATGCATAAAAATATATCAAAAGTATATTAGATATTATGGGATACCATTTCTGATATTTTTTTCAGAAAGCCCTAATGATAGGCAACCCGAAAAAAATATCAGGGATGATATCCCATAATTTCTGATATACTTTTGATATACTTGTATATATGTACAAAAGGATCAGAATTTCTGCATATTGCTGTATATATATATATCTCATGTATATACACTCCATTGCAGAAACGTTGTAGTATACATTTATACATTTATACAAATACCTAATGAGATGCATATTGCAATTTTACTTTTTTAACCCTCAAAACCAATTGATTTATAATCTGTAGGTTGCAAAACACAAGAATAAAATATTTTGAAGTTCATTGAATGAAACAAATAATAAATAAAGCGAGTTTTCTGTTTTGTATATCATTAAATATACTGAATAAATTCGGTATTTGTATAAATGTATACTACAACCTTTCTGCAATTAAGTGTATATATAAACATATACACTACTATATATACTACAACGTTTCTGCAATCGAGTGTATATATACATACACACATATTAGAGTAGCTCGTGAACAATTTTTGTACCACGTTTGTCATAAGTCATATTACCGACTGTTTTGGTTTTGCTGGCCTTGGAGTGTTCGATCGTTTTAGAAGGGCACATATAAATAAGCGAAGAACGAGTTCAGAATTGAGCTCAGCTAAACCGAAACTTCCAAGAAGAGCGATTTCAGAACTGATTTTAAACTCAACCAATTGCAAAACTTCTAATGTTTCACCTTACATCAATAAAACCGTTTACGATATGACATTTTTTCTAGTAGTGTAGAGGTACTAAAAAGTGAACACATAGTTCCCGCTTCTTGACCTTAGCGCTGCTCATAAACAACACTCGGTAGGCCAGCCAAAGCTTTGGTACTTAGCTTTGAATCCCGCGGGTCTATTACCCATAATGCACCCGATAGAGTTATATACTAAATACTTGGTTGAATCAGAATTTCTGCATATCGCTGTATATATATATATACAGCCATTTGCAAAAATTATGGCCGCTGCCAATATATATACAAGCATATCAAAAGCATATCAAATGTTATGGGATATCCTCCATTATATATTTTTTCGAGTTGTTTATCATTAGGGCTTTCTGAAAAAAATATCAAGAAAGATATCCCGCCCTGTCTGATATACTTTCGATATACTTGTATTTATATTTGTATTTATAATTTTTGGCCGTAGGGCGTAGAGGCGTAGAGGCGTAGCCGAGTGCTTTTATTCCTGATAAAACACGATCTATGAGTTTTTTGAACTGCTTAAAACACTCATGAACAATTTATAAGATTTTGGTTCAACTGGAGCCACCATACACGTCACGAACATGGAATTTTATACTTCGATAGAGATTTGACGTCACGTGCATGCGCAACCAGATTCAATAGAAGCTCCCACACGTTGGATATTGCGTGCCAAGGCAAAGACAGGCACGTTAGTCAAAAATCATTAGGGTTGACTATGACCTTGATGAAGCTCTATGTCTTCATCTAAACTTGGATGCATACTTCATCCCTGATGAAGTCATCCTCATAGTATTCGAGTGGTCTTTATATAAAGATCACATGTGTCTTTATATAAAGACACATGTGTCTTTATATAAAATGACTTGTATACTAATGAAGAGGACTTTATCGGGTATATAGGTTCATGCACGTGACGTGTATGGTGTCTCCAATTGGACCATAAGCTTATGAATTATTAATGAGTGTTTTAAATATATATAAGTCGAAATTGTTTTTCCAAAATCTTAGCGAAACCTACGAAATTTTAGCAAAATCGAATTTACTTTATAAAAATATTATAAAAGTGGAGAGCCTGGGTTACCTGTATAGAGACATATTACATAGACGGTACCGAAGTTCAATATCCTGACCATCACTTATATGAATATACTCACCGTTTTTTCCACAAAAGCTTCTGTTGAAGCCATGATGGTTTATCAGCTTAATAGTGTCAGGAGAAGTTCCATGGAACAGCTTCTTTTCGTTACTGCCCTTTTTGTCATCCATCTTCTGTTTCTTCACAGCGTATGTTCTGTAAAGCCCAGGGTTTTGAACTCGTTCAATCTTACTAATGTTGACCCTTGTAGTCTTTTCTATGGCCCCCTTGACATCGTCGTATTCTTTCTTATGTTTCACAGGGTCTAGAACGACCATGTGTAGGTCAAGCTCTTTACCATCACTACCTGTTGGCTGAGGGTCCCAGTTCGCGGGTAGAGGTACACCTAAACAAAAAGAAATAATGACAATGACAAGAAATGTTTCCCTTAAAAATCATTTTGTTAAAGACTGCAGTTATGACTTTTAATTTATCAATCAATCAATCAATCGTTTATTTAAACACGTGTCGTCCAGGAACTGGTTAAGCTCGTTCAAAATACGAACTTGCAAAAATGATTATAGATAATAATAATATAAAATATGTAATACAGCAAAAACCCGCGTATAAGAACCTAGGTTTTTTCAAGTTAGCCTAAACAGGTTCTTATATAAATGGTATTTAGTGTTAAGTTAGGCTAACTAAGTTCTTAATTAGGTTCTTAACTTTTGTTCAAGAAATAAAATTATGTTTCATTTTAAGTTGGATTTTTTTATTCAATGAGGACATGTTCTTTACAGTAACCATGTACAGTTATAGTGTTTATAGCATTATTGTGTACAGACTGTGTTATAAATATATTTTTAAAAAGATTGATTCTATTTTTTATTTATTTTTAAATAAGAACCTGTTTTAGGATTTTAGCCTAAAATGGTTCTTATGTGAAGGGTGCTTAAAAATGAAATTTTAGCCTAACAGGTTCTTAAATTTTAGGTTCTTATATGCGGGTTTTTAGAGACATTTACATAATGCTAGGAATTAAGAACTGAGAATAAACTAAGAAACTAGTTAAAATATTTCAATATGAGAAGAAACCTAAATATCATAGCAAGGTATTTGGGGAAAAAGCTATTTCTATTTAAAAAAAAGAAAAAACAGTTATAACATTTGAAAGTAACATTCCTATACATTGTTGATAATTGTTAATTGAGTGGAAAATTCGTACATTGCCATAGATTATCTGTAGAGGCCAAGTAAAATGAAGAAGTTCCGATCCCCATTTTTCAACTCATGGAATCGCGAAGCGTAGAAACGAGTTATTGTGAGGGGTCTGAATATGCAAATGTGTCACTCGCCCTCTCGCTCACTCACTCACTAAGATGTTAGCAGATCGATAATTAAACGTTTATCGATCGTCTAACGGCATCTGCTTACGAACGATAGGACACAGGGAGCCCAATCTATGGAAATTGCAACTAGTTTAAATTCTATTTAGCATAAAAACAAGAGTCCTTAGTTAATCCTTATGCGTGGGACCATGCATTTTATCATAAAGAGCACAAGCGCGAGATGGTGCTTTATTCTAAACCAAGGAAAAGGGTCGACCTAGTCAGAGTCTTACATTGCTGTAGTATACTGTAAAAACTGCCTGGTTAAAACAACCAAAAAAACATTTGTTAAATTTATGCACCTGAGAGAACCAATTTTGAAATGGTTGAGAATTGGTTGTTATGAACGATTTACTTCGGGTTACAACCACCATAATAATAATGGTTGACATGAACGATTTAATTTGGGTTACAACCACCATCATATATAGAGAATATTACATGGGCGCGCGGACATACGAATTTTATCTTCGAGTGTTGAGAGAATATCTCTCACGAGTGAGCGCAGCAAACGAGTGAGAGATATTCAACAAGAGAATGATTTGTATCTCAAAAGCGCCCATGTAATGTTCTGTTTATTACATAAATATCGATGAAAGTTCCAATACAAATATATAAACTTGAACTATTTATTATCAATCAAACATCTTGAACATCTTCCTATGAATTGAATTTGAAATCTTAAAGATAATTAAACTTAAGCTTATTATTTCTTTAATAAAGACTCGGATCAAACAGTTGCAACAGTTTCTTGAAAAATCACTGTCTTGATTTAACCTTGCTAATTACAAACAAGAAAAATATCTAAGAAAATTTTAGAATTCACAATCTTTAAAATTGGATTTACCGTTATTGAAAAATGGCGTTCAAAACTAGACAAAATACCACAATGCGAGAAGGTTTGTAGTCTTTCCTTGTCTTTATTCTTGCATTTCATAAAAAATGAGGAAAGAGGTTTAAGTTATCGTCGATCGAAATTCTCGTTTGCCGGCGATGGAGCTGACATTTTTGATCTCAGGATCTCACGAAACCGTGAAGGCCTATATGTGATTGGTTGATAACAACGTAGTCATGGCAACGGTGATATCTTCACATGTGACGGATATGATATCTTCACTGAGTAGAATGTACGAGATTTTAGACACCGAATAATTATAATCCTGATATTTCATCGATATAATAATATTGGTTATTATAAACAATTTTCTGGGGATTATAACAACCAAAATATATATGCTATTATAACCAACATTTTTAAGGTCAAGGCAATGCAACTGAGACAACCAGTTTTTTAGGTTACTTCCTATCAATTTAACCAATTACATTATGGTTAACATTTAATTGGTAAAAACTAGCTACGATTTTAAAAATGTAGAAAACAATAACGAGATTGGTTGGGCTGGGCTGGGATTGGCTGGGCTTACTCTTAACCTCATTACGTAATAATATATGTATTGTACCTGCTGTTTTATCCCTTCTATCGACTCGTGTAGTTCTACTAGTATCGAGATTCGTTTCCATCATTGTTTTGAAATCAATCTTGTAAGGTGTGGGTTTATCATCTTCCTCATATTGTTGTGATATACGGACAGCATTCTTCTTATCCTTATGCGCCTGTTCTATTTTTGCATTAGTCTCGTCATCGTAAGGCTCCCACTTATCGCCATCGTCATAATACCACTGTACATTCTTGGACAACAGCTCTGCATATCTACGAGCATGTTCCTCTTCCGATCTTTCACGCAGTATGTCGTAGACAGCTACAAAATATAAGTTTTATCATTTATCAATTGTATATTTGCTTTTCCTGCTTTTATATTGGACTTTTTATTGTTTACTAAAAAAAGCAATTTGCTTTTCCTACTTTTCATAAGTGGATCTTTTCTTGTGTACTAAAAATAGCAATTGTACCTTTTACAGACAATGTAACGTATGTTCCATGAAGCATTTGCAGTTTTAAAGCCAACACTCAAACAATACTGAAATTAAAGGACCTCTCTCTCTCTTTATTTGATTGTTTGATTATTTGCTTTTTTCTGACGTTGAAATGAAATGTATGTAATCTTGGAAGAGCGCGATATTACGTCTTACAAATTCGAAAATGGTCAATTTCCGATTATTTGAATAATTTTTGAGTTACTCATACTCTTCCTTAGGTAAGCCCATAGATTGTCCAGTTCTGGGTTTCATAAATGATCGGTGTTTCGTAATTTTCATTTCTGTACTAAAATTCAATACATCATGTATGGATCATATATTTGTCATTGAGCGCCGGCTTTCAAAGCCATTGATGTATATTTTAACAAACAACTCACAATAACAAATCACTCAGATGATGGTTAGTGTGTGTACGATTGAAAATACTCACTTACCCAAAGTAGCATTGGAAACATCTTCAGAAACCCCTCGGATAATAATGCGGTTTATTTTCTTGTCTATATGGATCTTGGTGTGGTGTGTTATCTCCATCCTCATGACCCTGCCTGTTTGTGAATCTGACAGCTCACCAATAGCCTCGTGTTCTATCTCTTTGGTTTTGGAGTTTTCTTTTATCAGCTTGTGGAGGTCTGATTCTGCTTTTTTCAAAATTTTATCAGACGCAGCATAGACCTTTTCATTTCAATTAAGGAAAAAAAAGGAATGAGTGAGAGTAAGTGACAGATGTGTAAACAACTTCATCGCGGAAAGAAAAAGTGATATTTTTAAGTATAGGGTTCGAGATAACCCACAATTTTGTAAGTTTTGACAATGATCTACAAAAGCTTAACAAATCGCGACTCCATATTTTATCGGTGTGTGTTTTTTTTTTTTTTTTTTTTTTTTTTTTTTTGACTGACGGTATGCTAGTCATGCACAGCCTAATAAAGGACCGTGACCGTTTTTTAAAATTAAACTGGATTTGTATGTAAAAACCTAGTCTCATACTATGCACCAAGATAACCGCTTCCCGCTTCGTGAATCATGTCACGTTTCTGGGAGTCAGGACGAACTGGTGGTAAAACGCTTGCCTCTCACCGCTGCAGTTCTGGGTTCGATTCACAGTCTCCCCACGCATTTAAGCTGAGTTGGTTGGTTCTTTTAAGACTCCAAGGGTTTTATTGGCTTTCCAGTTTTTCTTCCCTTCTCTCAAATCAACATTAACTAATTCAAGCTGGTTAGAGCTGTGCTTCGGGGTCATTCAGGGATTGTAAAGCTGCTGCCAGAAGGACCTTATTGCTTTAAGTTTGACCCCGTTGAGCTGCGCCACTGCTTGTATTTGCGGTGGTAATATGCGATAAAATTAGATTTCAGTTTCTGTATATTTTAGCTAAAACTTTCAAACTTCATTTAAAACAAGTAGCACGAGACTATAGCCTGGAGTACAAACGTTGTTATGTACGTACCTGAAGCCAAATCTTTTCCTCGGGCTGGAACGATAAACCAGACGCATATTCTGGAATTTCAATTTCAGACTCGTGGGGACCAGTAACGGTTCCCCAAGACCCAAATATTCCCTTGACTCCAGCTTTAAATCCTTTCCATAATGACGCAAATATCGACGTTTTTGATTCAGACAATTCGTCGATGGCATTGTCGAAAACCTGGAGTATATGTTCTTGAAAGATGACAATGCGTATGTGGTTAATTGATGCTGGGTTTTGCTGTGAAAACTTTCCAATGGCAGACAAAAGGGCCTTAGCTGCTTCCTTTGGGCTTATTCCTCCCATTCCAGTTCCTACGGCAGGAACGGCAATGGACGTAATCCCCATATCATCAGCTTTGAGAAAGCACTTAACCATAACGTCCGAGATTCCTTTGAAAACGAAGGAAGTAGAAACTAATGCCAGATGAAAAATTTTTTTTGTCGGTAGATTGCCGGATGACGTGAAGACGACAGATCCCGGTTTTTGAGGACCTAGTTTATCACATTCTTTTTGTATAGTGGGGCCACCGGCTTTGGCGATCGCAGCTCCAACTCCTCCTCCTAAAGATACGCTAAGACTTGGATTTGATACTGTCACTATAGCATCTGTAGTTTCTTTAGTGATATCTCCGGATACGATTTCCAAACGAATAGAGCCAATGTATGAAGAGCCTGAGACGTTTTCTTGCGAGATGGTTACAAAACTTTCAGTGGGCTTTCTGGAAGTGAAGCTCTTGTCAAGGTCTTCGTTGTCTTCCCTTCTTGAGACGTAGCTTCGTCGCTTGCCCTTTGCCACCTTGGGCTTCCTGCTTTTAAGTTCGTCTTGGAAGGCTTGTATAGTAGGTTGATCTTTATGGAAAAGCACTAAATGAATTTCATTCAAAGGGCTTTGAGGATTTTTACTCTTAAAAGCGTCTGCTTCTTCGAAGAAAGCTCTGGCAACAACGTCTCTAGGAAAGCCAAGGTTTCCTGTTCCAATGGCTGGAAATGCGATGCTGGAAAATTTTCTCTTGTCTGCTTCTTTAAAACAGGATTGGATCAGAGAACGCAGAATCTGAATTAACCGAGGAAAAGGAAAAGGCATGATCATATAATTAATTAGTTAAAAAAAAAAAATAATAATAATAAAACACGACAGAATTTCAGGTCCTCAATTTAATAACCTTTGATCTCCTACTATCAAACCTTTACTCTGGTCACGAATTCCTTGGTCAAGCTCTGTCACAATGATTATAAGGGGCAATGTAATCACCTAAAACGTTTTCTATTTTTGTCAAATCATAATTTTTACAGTACATACCGGCTCTCCTTGTCCATTTTGCCAATCCCCTGCAACTACATGTAATACATTTTTGCATCCAAGATTGTATCCATCCGTAACGAGCACTTGGCCAGCTGACAAAGACCCATAAATTTTACATTCTTGCTGTAATTGTGGACCTGCAGCATCACTGAGGGCTTTAGCACAAGGGTTTCTGCTCAGATCAAGGTTCGAAGCCACTGTGTTAACTACGGCATGGGCCTGAAGCATGAAAATACATAAATAGCGATCCTTCTTCTACAAGTAAAAGCGTGCAAATAGCCTAGCACAAAATTGCGGATTATTTCGCCAACACCTCGAGCTCAGCATAATATTTTTTTTGAGAAAGGAGTATTGCTACCAGATAGCTAGGTTGCATCACTAAGTTGTGAACGGCTTTATAAGTTCAAACTACAGCCAGAACAACGCTCATAGTCATTAGAATATATTAGAATTAGAATATATCACCTTTGCTCTAAAAGTTATCTGCACTCGGTAAGTAAAATGCAAATTTCGTCACATTTCGAGTCGTTCAACTTGGAGGGTGACAAGTTTAACATATGTCCTTCGTATTGAACAAGGTGCTATCCTCGAAAAAAGTTGATTAGTATCATTCATTATATAATGTTAGTTTTTCAGACTGTTAAAGTTTAGGCTTCAGAAGTGAATAATAACGATGAGGTTGGTTTGAAATCGATAACTTGTATTCATTTGCAATTGCACTAAATTGAGCTTTTGTTAGGAGTAATTGTAAATTTATTGAAGAGCTGAATAAACGTTGAGCAATTGATCACATTTACATACTTCTTCTTTTGCAAGATCGCCAACAACGACCAACATTTTCATCCCTTGTGCTGTCGTAAGAGAATTTGGGTCTTCGTAAACCGATGCAGTCTCTGAATCTAAGGATGTGGCGGCAGGCTCATCTCTAATAGGCTCAATCATTCGTTCTTTTTCTTTTGTGCGTCTCCTTCCCTTTCCTCTTCCTTTTGCTCCTTCCCCAGTTTTTGCTTCAAGCTTAGCAGCTGCACCATCTGTAAAAGCATGTTCTTTACCAAATCTTGATTTCATCTCATCGTGAAAGGCTTTAATGACAGAATCATTCATGTCGACGAAATGAATCTCAGACAACCTTGAGTGAGAATTTTCTTCTGAGTATTCCAGTGCACTTTCTATCAATGTTTTGGCACAAACTTCAACAGGGCATCCAAAGATGCCAGCGCTTATTGCTGGAATAGCGATACTTGAAAACATTTCCGCTTTTTCCAATGAATTGTACACAGTCTGGCCAAGTATAAGGGCTTTTTTCCCTTTATCATGAGTTCTCGTATTGTAATATCCCAAATTTGAACCCCATCTAGGTCCCACAGCATGTACAAGACGTTTGCAAGGCAAATTCCCGGGTTTGGACACAAAAACCTCTCCATCTAAGAGATTGCCATTTATCAAAACATATTCATCGCACTCATCCTGGATTTCTTGCCCACCTTTAACTAGAATACTCTTTGCAAGTCCACCGATGTGCTTTAGACTCTCGTTGGCAGCATTGACCATGACATCGACTTTGTGTTCGGTTAGATCTCCCTTGTACAGTAAGATTGTCTTTCCTTCAGGTGTAACGAAGCTACAAATAAGTTTTGACAAGCTCTTGTTTCCATGAAAAGTATTAGAAAAACTTTGTTTGGTATCAATTGTTGGCGTGCATCGTTCTATTATGCAGTTATGTTCATTTTCCACAACTGATAACTGAGTGATCCCCTTTCTTTCGCTAAAAAAACTTTTCATTCCTGGTTGGTCCAAATCTACTTTACGATCCTTTATCTCATCGATTAGTTTTTGAACGTTTGGAACAGCCTTCTGGATCCCATCTCTGGTACCAGACACTACAACTGCACTCATTCCGTCTTCTTCCTCAGTTTTATTGATCTTCACGGACTGGTTGGTTAACGACTTTTCCATACTTTGTATTTCATCTATTTTGTATTTAAAAATAAACTTGACACGGCCAATTTCAGCATCAATGATTTTATCCAGAATAATGTTATCTTCAAAAAAGTCATCCATTTTTTCTTTAGCTTTGTCTACTTCTTCCTTGATACCAGCTATCCACAACGTACTTGCTGCTGGTTCTTCCCTTACTTCTAACAGCATCGACTGTTGGATGGAATGCTTAAGGTGTTTCCATTTCTCAGAATGAATGAGTTGCTTTTGATGATCATCAATAGGGATGCTTTGTTCTGATGTCAAATCTTTGATGAGATCAACCGCCTTTTTTGCATCTCTTCGATCAACTGCTGTCACCACAAGCTGGTTGTCAAAATTCGAATCACAATTTACAACGGCATCGATGTGTTCTTTTTTAAACTTTGTTGCCATGTATGTTTTTCCTGCTTGAGAACCAACAATACCAACTATGGATTTAGGTAGTTCAACATCCGCTTCCTTTACTTTGGAAAGAGTTTGCCAGACCATAAGGTTTCCTTCTCTCACCACGGTATCTGGTCCCCTGAAGTTAATGGTTCCGTCCTTCTTCGAAAATTTCACTTCAAGATCTTTAAACCTTGCTTGTAGATCTTCAACAAATCCACTGGAATTCAACAACTTGAGTTGTGCTTCTGTAACAGTAATGCTTTTAGTCGTTTTGTTTTTCTCGAATTCTATTTTGCTTTGTATTTCAGTATTTAAATCGTTCAAATGTTCTGCTAACTCAGATACGTCGACCTGCTTGCCTGTGAGTGTAAATGAATGTTCTTTTTCCTTGCATATTACATCCAATCGTGTTTTAAAAGATGCACATTTTTCTTTTGCCTTTTTACATGTATCCTTCCAGGCTTCTTGTGAAACGGTGACCTTTTCTGTCACAATCTGGTTGATGTAGGCAAAAACAGCTTCACAAGAGTTCTCCCATGTCTTCTTGTCCATCTTGGGGTCTGCACAGCCCAAAACAATCTCCCCTGAACCTTCCTGCCACGTGTACTTTGCTTGATTTTCCTGCAGAAGCTGGTCGAATTCTAGTTTCGGATTCTCGCATTTGTTAATGAATGCCATCGCCTCTGGATCTACTTTCTTAACTATTTCCTTTTTTCCTCCTCCAGGGTCGGCTGATGACTCACCAAGAAAGGGATAAAACGGAACCACTTTCAGCTTTGCGCCATTTATCGTGTGATTGCCTTGAACAACAGTGTTTATAACTGAAACGAGTCAAAATACAAAATAACCAATCAACCACTGTGTACAATAAAAATAGTTGAGAAACTTCAAGATCTTTATTTATATTCCCCTTTGTATTCCCCTTTACACAAGAGTGCTTTTAAAGTGTCTCATAAACTCCTGATTCTACCTGAATTGAATAGTTAAATAACAAAATATCTTTATATGATTTGAGTGATGCACCTTGGAGAAATTAAGGGTTATACTCCCAATATGTTAATGCATATTGGAATAAGGTATCATTAAATATACCAAACATTTCTTGGGCAGTAAAACATCCCGTATAAAACATCATCATTGTTTTACTTGGGGATTATAGTTACTTAAAGTCATTACTAAAGGCATAATCACTAAAATTTGCGCATAATATCAAACATCAAACAGTGAGGTGAAAAACCTATTTAATTTGGTCAAAAAAAGAAGAAGAAAAGTTGGATCGGATAGGATGTATTGAATTTTTCAAATACGAAAGTACCCTTATTTCAGATATGTATTTTCGTGATTTACTGCAATTTTCATAAACGTGCGAACTCTAATAAGTCTCTAATACCGAACTAGTTTTAGCGGTGTTTGCTTCCGTCAATCAAACTTCCGAAGTCCGACAAAAGAGGAAGCTATATGGGTCCAATATCAACAGGTTTTGACACGGTAAAACTTGTCAAATTTGCTGGGCACATTGGATACTTTGAATAGAGTAGAAGACTATTTGGGATTTAGTCATTGTAAGATAGAAGAAAGTCCGTGGATTCGGTTTGACTAAAATAGAATATTTTGTAATGCTGATAGAAGAGATACGTTTTTCGTCGAGGCAAGATTTTTTTACGGTCTAATTGAACCAGCATAAACGAGTTTTGGTCGCAAACCCCAAAGCAAGCCTCCGTCCCTCTGAGAACCAGTGTTATGGTGGCTTCATCGGCTCAAAAACACCACACAAAACATTGAACAGAGGATTCTCCATCTAAAGAAAAAGTTTGGTCTCGAAAATTTACCTTCCCCCGAGTGAGAGAAAGGAAAGAAGACTCTTTCCGTTCTCTCTCTCGGGGTTAGGTAAAGGAGACTCTGCTCGCAGGGTAACCTCAGAATGGAAATATTGCGAAAAACGTATCTCTTTCCCTACGCTTCTTAGTAAATTTGCCCCCCAAACAATATGGCGTCGGAAACCGTGAAAGGATCTATAAATAAACTAATATAAAACTCGTGTGAGTACTCTTTTATGTAAACTATACAATTTCCAAATGTCACTTGATCGAAAGTAATGAAATCCTAAAGGAAAATTTACGATATTTGCAATCTAAAAAAAACAAAAAAAAACTAGACGCTGTAGGCAGCGTTGACTGGGATACCTGGAAGGGGAGTGTAGGACCTGGTTTCAACATGCATGGAGTATTTAGTTGGTTGAGCTTCCAAAAATACTGATAAAGTAGTTCAACTGGAACTCAATCTGGAACTGCAATTCCAGTTCTGGTCCGGATTTTGGCATACGTAATTAGGTTTTTGTCCGAGCAGAAACGTGCACATTTGCAAGGGCATTGTATAGCTCGCTTTAAAATCAAAATGCTTCATTTAAAACGTAAATACGGGCTAACATTTGCTCCAGACATCTCTCATAGTTGCTATACATTTTATAATTTTATAATTTATCGATATTTTTTAATGAATCACCATTTTTTTGAAGAAAAATTAAAGGAGATCATAACGCTTCGAACGGCAAAGATCAAACCCTGGAATGTGCTTAGCAAATAATTTATTTTGCTTCTTAAATCAAATAGAATCTTAAGATAAATAGTGCTATGTAACTCATGTTTCTTTGTGGGTAGACATTGAAGCCAAAACAGTTAATATAAATACATAAATGTAGGCTATTAGAATATCTATATTGTCATGCTGAATTAATTTGCAGTATCGCTTATCGTATAAATTCTGACTTTTTAAACCCTGTTCTCCATATCGGTCTTCGCTCGTTCGTGCAGAAAATACTGCTCGAGTAGATGAATGATGAAGAGTAAACCAAAACAAGCTATTGCATATGAAGTTCATAGAAAATTCTTAGAAATAATCGCTTTGAAACCATTGGTATCTTTTTGCCGTGAAATCCTTGTTTACAAAATTGATAAATTAATATTTCTAGTTCGGCTGTCTTGAATAACAGCAGTCAAAAAAATAGAGCATGCGTAGACATAAGCCTGTGCCACGTTATCTGCTATCTCCACCCTCTCATAATCACTTGACAACATAGTGACATTGATTGACATCTGGTACATGATAATTGATTGGACTATTGAATGGTCTCTTGGGTAAGTTCCTGAAAACCTCTGGGTACTATTGCGCAACTTTTCCATTTTGTCGTGGAGAAGACAGAAAGTATCCCAGTAATCATGCACGTGAGCACGCAGAAATAGCAACACTAGCACCAACCTGGTGGTTCTTTAAAAAAAACCAGAGCTCTTGTGTTGTCTGAATCCATTTCTACGTTTTCCACTTCACCGCCACCATTCCTTGGATTGTCAAAGTAATATAACACGGTGTCCCTGGTTGTGTTTTGAGTGAGTCCTGTCACCTCGATACAGTCACATATGTTAGCATGATCGATCTTGAGGTGGCTGCCGTCAAGTGCTCTCGTGCTACACTTCTTCTGGACTTTGGATATATCTGTATGAGACAAGTACAGCGATGAATACCATTGTCAAGAAATAAGTAAAAGTGGTTGAAGATTAGTTTTTTGATTACGCCGCAAAATTAGGTTTAAGATTCCATAAATAATCACTACCTGCGGCTGAAAGCCTGGTCATTATTCATTATGATCGAAAATAAAAGACATTTTCTGTAAAGGACATAAAACACACTGGATCGTTGGATGGTTGAATGGATGGGTTATGGATTACCAGTATAGAACTGGGTTAACTTTCCCATGCAGTTAGTCAAATAAATTTAACCCTGAGGCTATTAAATGAGCCTTATAACAGTTCGAAAATACAAAATTATGAACAGCACAGATAATATTTAGTGCGCCAAGTCAACGTTGGTACGGAGTACAACTTACCAGGTGGCTCCTTAAAAGTAACCATTGCATTAGAATTACTTCCAAAGAAGATGCTCTGTACTTCCACTCCGCTGACCACTTCCATAAATGATTCGAGCCCGTCCTTGGTTGTTTTTTCGCTTATTCCCATTACTTGAAGCTTGTTTGGGTCTTTTGGGATTTCTTTAGGAATTTCTTTCAATGTCACCGTAAGCTTTGAGCCGTCAAGCTCGAGGCTTTCTTTTCGAGACACTCGCTCCGCATCTATAACAGAAGAAAAAAGCTGTTACAAATGTACTCTTTGCAGAGAATAATAGCTATAATTAGTAACTTCGGGTAGGAGACGCGCAAAAGATGGAGGGGAACTGAAAAGGGCATACGAATAACACAAAAACAAATGAGAAATTTGAAGCTTATGCATGCAATCAATACTAAATAACAAGCTAAACATTTATCAAAACTTAACATGTTTCTTCTATCATGTAATTTATAAACCAAACTTTGCCAATTAAAATTTATGTCGCGACAAGTATAGTACAAACGTACATAACTTGGTCACCATGTTGGTTTATGAAGTAAAAGAAACCAAATCAAAAACTGTTTTGTTAAATTCAATCAAGATGACAGCAATAGGATGACAAAAACAAAAACAAAACAAAAAGAACAGAAAAACAATGACAAAATATAATCAAAAACAAACAAAATCAAGAAACAAACAAACGAAGCAATACCGTCAGGAGAGTAAAATGTGATGTCAGCCAATCTCTCGTCTGGAACATGTTGAATATCCTCTATCTCTCCTCCTCCAGACCGTCGGGTATTCTCAAAAAAATTCAACAACGCGTCTTTGGTCGTTTTGTCCGAAATCCCTATAACTCTAACTACTCTAGATCGCTGTACAGGTTGTTCGGAGTCTTCTTCTTCGTCCAAAGAAGGAGTTTCCTTTGGCTGGAGTGGTTTGGTTACGGTCAGTGGACATCCGTCTAAAGTGTGTTTTCCCCACTCCAATACTTTCTTGGCGACTAAAAGCAAATACAAATAACAAGTCTTTTGACTACGAAATAACTTCTTGAAGCTGCACATAATGCCTAAGAAAATTAGTAGTTAAATAGCCATTAACAATAAATTACTGATATCAATCATTAAAAATAAAAGAAACTAATTTCATATTCCACAATTAAGGACGTTCTCGCGGGCATTGTTCGCGCGCAGCACGTCATTTGAATGCTTTCATGAGCCAAATATCAAGAAAACACGTTTTTCACTCCAAGTTCTTATAGCTCTAAAAAAAGTCAGTGAACCCCACTTTATTTAGTCTTAAGGATGGTGGGTACAGATGTCAGCGCACACTTTTACTGCGCACATTACGTAATCCACAGGGACTCCAATATTTTCAAAAATAAGGACAACAACAAAACGAAATAAATGCGTGATCATTGTTGTCATCTTTTTTTTTTTTTTTTTTTTTTTTTGTCTTTTAATAGAAATTTTTTCATGGGTGTCTGTATGGGATAGTTTAATAGTACTGTGAAAATAAAAGTGAAAGTTGTGAAAAGGAGAAAACGACGACTGGATGGTAGATTTGTCAGAAATAGAGTACCGGTGAAGCGACAAAAACTAGACGAAAAAGAAAAAGATCAAGCGGCGGAGAAACTTGAAAACAAACACAAAATATTAATTGAAGGAAGGCGAATTATTGAGTTAGATTACCTGATGGAGCAGATAAAAAGTGGGTGTAGCGAATGTAAAGAGGCACTTAAACTTCATGAAATGATGATCGACGGAAAAAAGTTTGGACTTGGTAGTTTGTTTTACATTCAATGCGAATGTGGAATTCTAAACTAGCTATAAACCACTTAGTTTCTTCTATGACAATCTTGAGGCTTTATTCAATTCTCAGTTATCCCTACAAGGTTTTCTTATTGCATTCTCTAGAACAATTTAGTGACCGTATTCTTGATCCAGTAGTTCTTGCAGTAGTCCGCCATGTTTACCATCCCATAATGCAATGCTAAACCACGTCTCTCAGGGGAGGGGTGGAGGAAATTTGTAACCATCGCTGGAAAAAAGCTTGAAATCCGATATTCAAAAAATTATAACTCCAAAAAACGCATGGCGACCCCAGTTTTTTTATTTTCTTGGTATGTTTTGTAAACACTTAAGATAATTTTGAATGTGCTATTTCAAAAATAAAAATAGTTTTTGGGTGGTTTCTTTTTTGATTTTCTGTTTTTGTCCAAAATTGGGATTTCACCTACTTTTGCGCAAAAGGAGATAAAAAATGTACTTTAATCTTTTTATTACAGTCAAACAAGCTCAAGCGTTGACCCCTAGATTCGATTAATGAAATCATTAGTCAATTATTCCATTTATACGCAATAATGCAATATTGCAATATTCAAATGAAAATTCAGTTCATTATTCGACTCGTGATGAAGAAGGTAAATCATCTAAATAACAGATACTTTCCAGCAGAAGTCCCTCTCTTATTTCATAAACATACACACTAGGTTTTGTAATTTCCATGCCTCAATTACTTGGAGGATATCATCAATAATATGAAGTTTTAGATTTACGTTCACGGCAAACGTGAAACGTCAGTTGACCAGTGAAAAATTGTTTCAAATAGCTGAGAAAGAATCGCAAAAAAGTTTAAGTAGTAGAAAAACAAAAGAATATTTGTCTTTGGTAAGAAAGTTAACAAGTTAAGTTTGCAAGAGGTTAACTTAAATACAGGAAAACGATGAAAACGTGGTCACGTTTGCCGTTTGCGGGGAGAAAAAAAGTCAATCTAAAAGTCTCTAATTTTGTAGGGAACGCTCCAGCCTTGAGCGAAATGGAGATACAGTTCCATGTCGTCGATAATGTTGAAGTATTTTCTGGACTCCCCAACTAGAAATTTTCAGTTGTCGCGAAATTGCTTTATTGGACAATCCGCTATTGCTGAGATGAACAATTCCCTGTCGAATAATATCAGGTAAAGGCCTTCCCGGCACATAAACACGGCCAAGACTATTTCTGGCCGCCATGTTTTCTCGGTATTCCGGCTGTGTTAGCATTGATTAACCAATCAACATGTCGTATATTGAATTTAAAGTTGATTGGAATTTTCATATCTTTGTTTTTGACGTTGTAAATTTCAACTGAATAATGAAATCAAAATTCGAAAATTCAAATCATTAATCGACTCTAGGGGTCAACGCGTGAGCTTCTTTGACTGTAATATGAAAAATATTTATGTTTAAGATTATTTTAGACAAAATTTCGATGTACTTAAGCCAAACACAAGGGATATGCGATTTTTTGAAGTGCTTCAAAATGCGCTCACGTCATCGGGTCTTTAATGACAATTATATCTCTTGGATGCGTGGGGACCCCCAAATATTTTTTACGTTTTTATATAGCCCCTTGGGTACTCTAAATAACTGACACAGTTTCATTTAAATAAAAATGGGTCGCGAACTGTACCCACCATCCTCAAGATAAAGTTTTTTTTTGAAAAAAATACAACAAATAACTTCTCGGCATCTCATTCACGGTCTTGTAGTTGAGGTTAAAACTGATATTCTTTTGAATATGAATATGTACCCTAAATCAGTCCCACGATGCAATGCAATGAAGCTAGACCCAGTCGCCCCCCCCCCCCCCTTCCCCCCTCCCCCTCAGTCTTGGAATGGCTAATAACATCAGTCCACTTACCATTTGGGGATTGGAATGTAACGACAGCTTGATTATCATTGAGTTCGACATTTCTGACGTCACCACCATGAGACCGACGAGAATTTTCGAAGTACATTTGTATGGCGTCTTTTGTAGTTTTACTAGATAGACCGATGACCAGAACGGAAGCACACTAAAATAATAATAATAATAATAATGATAATAATCATTGCCGTTTATTATTTTTTTGGAAATACCAATATTTCAGTACCAAAATTTTCCTCAACTCTACTAAACAACATACTTCATTGAAAATTATATAGCAATTTAAGTTCTCCTAAGACCTCGATTTCAAACCACATGAAATTTCAATCGTTTCGTGCAGTACTTGTTAAAGCTGATGACGTCAGTGATCCGCTATTTCCTTTGCACAGAGACCAAGATCTTTCGCCAGACTTTCTCGTAGCACTCTGATTCTCGTAGTATCAAGATGTAAAGAGAGGAAAGGATAAAATGTATGTTGTCTTGCCTTTATATATTTTGTCATTGTGTAAAGTCGGCCGTTATTACCTCAGAATCTTCTAGCTCTGCTTCATCGCCGGGTCTTTCACTTGTTCTATCTTCTCTAGACTGCATTTCTTGCGCTACAGTTAAACGAGCTCCTTTATATTCGTATATTCCTTTAGCAAGGACCCTCTCAGCAGCTTGAAGGGGATAAACAAATGAGAAATAAATTAGACACATTAAGAGATATGATAATATACATCAGCACACAAGCAAACGAAACAAAACACTGATGTTTAAAGTACTTTTTGACAAAAGCTGGAATTCTTCAATGACTCTTTTTTTACGAGGTGGCAAAGTTGTTTACTTCTGAAACGGGATCACACAGGGGAAAATAATTGTCACGCATAGTCACGCTATTTCTAGACATCCAAGTTCATTAAGGTGGCTGGACCCCCTCACGCTTGACCGCTACCTTCCACTTTTGGAACGCTGGTGCATAAACGTGTTTTATCCGATTGCAAATCTTTTTTGCACATAAGTCACATAAAGATTGAATTAATGTTTGATGCAATTTTCAATGAGATCGGACGTCATAACACGTGATTATGATAAAATATTTGTTTTCGTTCAGAAAATAATTTTAGCCTTGCAGAGCGTTCAACACTAAAATGCTTCGTACCACATAATTATATACTAGATGCCTCCATTTGTAGGGATTTTTGAAAAAATCTATCAAGCTAATTATGAGATATTTGAGATTATTTAAATATAGTGCATAATCTACTTCAAAACTAAACAATGGATTTCATACGGCCGAAATTAATATTTCAGAGCTATATATTCACAAAAGTTATTGCTCATTTAGTTTTACTCTGTATCTAGTTTTAAAAGGAACATTTTGAAGGTAATCGACTTATGCGATTTTGTGAAAACGTATAGTGCAGAAGACGGGGTAAACATTTGATGCGCACTTTTCATCGCAGTTTTCTAGTCAATCTTACTAGATCTTCCATTATTCTAAAATTCGCTGATCATTTCTCTCAAAACTACGTCAGGATACAAATTAGAACTTAAACTAATATTACACAAAATTGCAAGACTATTTAACTCATTTAAAGCGATCTAAAGCGAACGAGAAATACAGTTGACATACAATGACTTTTGTGAATATATAGCTCTAAAATATTAATTTCGGCCGTATGAAATCCATTGTTTAGTTTTGAAGTAGATTATGCACTATATTTAAATAATCTCAAATATCTCATAATTAGCTTGATAGATTTTTTCAAAAATCCCTACAAATGGAGGCATCTCGTATATAATTATGTGGTACGAAGCATTTTAGTGTAAAAAAGATTTGCAATCGGATAAAACACGTTTATGCACCAGCGTTCCAAAAGTGGAAGGTAGCGGTCAAGCGTGAGGGGGTCCAGCCACCTTAAACCGTATCGTTTTCTTTAGGTTATCGAAAAGGATAGGACTTTTAGAAGCACAATCCCAGCTCATAGTTAACTATGCCCAGCTTCAGTAGATTACTGAATATAATATCAATAATTACATGAGCCAGTAAACTCGAATATGATTATGGAACGCTCTTGTATACCATAGTTAATAGAGTCGTCCCCTCTATTTACTATGTGTATACGTAGACCACTATTAAACTAAGAAGCCGAGGGAATTTCCCAAACGTTTGGAGAGCGTGTTCATTAGTTCATTGACAAACACCTTCACTTTCGACTCTTTTATTATGATTTATACAGTCTTCCCCTAGAGAACCGAGCTAATTCGAACCGATATTTGAAATGAATTCAATACAAGTAATTAAGGTAGATATTTCTCGCTAGAAGAAAGTCAAAATGTGTTTTTTGCATATTCCTTATATATAGACGTGTGGACGAGGAGCCGGAAAAGATGGAAATGATTACTCAGCTTCATTCCTATTATGCTCATCGTGATGCCTCGTATTAAGAGTTAAAAGAGACTTTAGCACTTATTTTCTGTTCGAATATAAATGCAAGTCTTCTATTGTGCTGAAATAAGCCTTTGAATTCCAAATAAAGATGATGAATTATACCTGAAGATTCCTTGAATACGATCCTTGCTTCGCCTCGGTCTCTGTCAACCTCAATCTTGTCTATATCTCCACCATTAGATTTCTTTCTGCTTTGAAAATAGATCTCCAAGTCGGATTTAGACAACTCCTTTGGCACACTAAGAACACGAATGCTACACCCAGACATTTCTGAGTAAAAATCGAAGGTATCGTGGAACTGATATCTAAATATGTCCCACAATCCCGTGAAATCTATTTCTTGGAAATCTGTCTCGGGGAAATTATATGATGTCAGACGTCACGCTTCGAAGGTAAATTCCCCTAATTATTATTCACTAGTCCTGAAATTCTTTAATAATTCCTTACCAAGAAAGCCAAATTGCGCAGAAATATGAACAAACTGAATTTTTATTTGAAATAGCGTGAATAAATCCGTAGTTCTTTATTTTTTTAAGCTTGGTAAGAATTTGGTAACGGTCAAAACGTCAACGCGGGATTGTGTGACATGTTTTCTTGGAAATCAAGTATTCAAGTTCCGTTATTTCCTTGAAGCAGCAGGGAACTTTTTTCCGGGAAAACACCTACTCGAGTATCATACTTATGCTGAAGCTAAGAACACCAAACTCTGGGTAATTCAAAGGTAAGATAATCGAGGACTTAGTTTTACTCTATCGACCTCAAAATTTGGCTAGTTAAAGTATACGTCGAGTTGGCGAAATTAACATGCGAGCTTTATTCGTTATATAAGGTTTGACCGAAATCAATTCTACGATCAGAATTAAGCTTGCGACAATAAGACTCGGACCAAAATTTGGTCGCTTTAGACAAAATATGAAAGGAGAATTGTAATTTCGAATGAGAAAATGTTTGTTAAAGCAGTTTATTGCGAAGTTAAGCGATATGTAGACGACGTTTCGACGTTAGGAGCGTCAGTTATCCGAAGTCAAAAATAAGAGAATATTGAGAACTATATAGTACAGATTCAATTCCTTGTACATAAGCTTATATAGTTTTTGAATATGTATCTTATTTTTGATTTCGTGCTAATAAGGATCTAAAACACTTCTGTTTGAAGCCATGTCGTTCAAATCAACACAAGTAATAATACTTCAATCTCGCGCCTTTTTTTACAAAGTGGAAGCCGGGATGATACGATTACGAACTAGAAACCTCGTGCCGTAAAAGTCCGGTCAGTAGGTGGGTTCTTGGTGCCTCCCCTCCCTCTATGTTTTTTATTATTGTTGTTGTTGTTAGTGGACCCACCTACCCTCAGTCCGCCTAATCTTCACCCTCCCCTGTCTACAGGATATTTTTCCAAAGTTCGTTTTCAGAGGACAAAATCAAAATATCGAAAAGTCATTTCAAATATATATTTTGATTTTTAATTTTTGAATTCGAAA
Organism: Actinia tenebrosa; assembly: GCF_029948245.1. Classification (NCBI taxonomy): domain Eukaryota; kingdom Metazoa; phylum Cnidaria; class Anthozoa; order Actiniaria; family Actiniidae; genus Actinia; species Actinia tenebrosa. Next base: position 8,381,274 of record NW_028292579.1, on the reverse strand, counting down.
ATTGAAAATTGACATTGATGAGATAATATTGGAATTTTGACATGATCATAAAAAATGAAAATTCAAAAATCAGGCAAATTTCATATGTCCAATTCACGCCACTAAATTGAAAAGCTCTTTGTGGAGTGTTACACGGACCCAAATTCCCCACTCTATGGAACTTGCAAACAGGTTGAATTTCCCACCCAAATCTTTAATAAATTACAGTATTTTATAAACCGAGTGTACATTAGTCATTTCGTTGTTACAAAGAACAAAATTTGAATTTTACACTGTAAACGCAATGGCCTCGGTCAAACTCCAAATATTCCTTCGTATAGACTTCACAACTAGCTTCAAGGTCAAAATGACGGATCTATATATGTAGGTTTTTTTTTTTTTTTTTTTTTTTTTTTCCACAAATATTTTATCATTTAACCAAATGATTGAAAACCGAATGTACTTTGCGAGAAAGTAAAGTGCATTGAAGCTATATTTTTGTTGACCCCCTAAATGTTTGGATAAAAAAATATGCCCCCCCCCCCCTGGAAATCCAAATAGCACCCCAACCTGTAAATAATGAAGACTACACCCTAAGAGCTACTTATTCGAATTCGCTGAAGGTAATCCAATTTTTGTGGTTAGTCCGTCGATAGACGGCTAACCATATTGCTATCGCATAGCGTGAACCACTTCCCATCCCCTGGTAGGGCGAATCATTTTTTGCATTTTATGCTGTAAGTTTTTAATTTACTGAATTTATCAGTTCATTTGACTGTTAAAGCTTTCATTATACATCTCTAAACAGTGGGATGACAGTTTTCATGGCCGATCTTGACAGCGAAATTGGAAAAAAACGGCTGACCAATTTGTGCCTTGCTGCTGTGGGGCACTACCCCTTCCCCCTGGGGTTAATTATCGAAAGATTCTGCACATGTAGCGAACGTGCCACAAATCATGTTTCCTGTCATCTGTCCAGGTCATGTTCAATACGATAAATTCCGATAAACTTCGTAACCAATGGTATGCAATTTTCACTCGTGGATTAAATCATCATATAAACCATAATAATTTCTTTTCCTCGTGGCTCCAGTTGTTACAGCAAATTTTCTGCCGTCTTATTAATCAAGTCCTGGCCCAAGTAATAGGGTCCCCTATACCTTTTGCGGGATTCGGGATTGGCCTAATTTTTTTGCGGAAAACGGGAATTGAGCATTTTTTTATACGTGATTCGGGATTCAATCTTTTTGTGTCCGCGTGAATCCATCCTTCCCTTTATGCGTGATTCGGGAATGGAAAAAATTATTTTGCGTGATTCGGGAATGTCTTTATTTTGCGTGACATCCGTTTGCTGATTTTGGCGATGACAATTCAATACTATTCTTATTGTACTCTGGCTGTCACTTAAGTTACGGTCACTATTCAATATTTCCGTTCTTTTGTGATGCTTTCCCGCACACATGACCTGATTGGCTTTTGAAAAGGGCATTTGACAACTTTAATTGAGTGATGACACGGAAGAAGATGACCAGATGCTGAATTTTTTGAAGACAACTCGCTCGGGGAGGAGCATTACAACCAACAGAGCAATATTTTAACGCAGTGTCTAAATGCCCGGCAGTCGGTCGCGGTCTAAAATTATTTACTAAATGCCCGGCAGTCCAAACTTTCACCAAAAAACGATAACTGGCTACAGCTAATGGAATCAAACTAGTCTAACTATTACGGTATATTAAGCGCTTCTTGTAGTCTGGACTGATTCGAAAAAGGATTGCAAACATCATTTAAAATAATTCCATTATTATACTTGATATTCCTAGATAAATCTGTTATTATAATGCGTGAAACGTTTTTCCATGAACTTAGAATGTAACAAAGATTTTGGTGTATTTTCCGTGATTCGAAAAAATAATTTTACGTGAAACGTGATCACTTCGATTTTTGCGTGAATGGCAATGCGATTTCAGAATTTTACGTGAGAGAATTGGCCAAATAATTTTACGTGAATGCATTTTGCTAGGGGGTATAGGGGACCCTGAAGTAAGAGCTTACAACAATCCTATCTCGACAAGATAGTCTCACACAAAACAAACTCCTTACTCATATACTGAAAACTATTTAAAAAATGATATTGAAAACTATATTGAACCTCTAAATTGGAGGATAAATGAGACCGTAATTTACGGGAAATAATCAGCCCTTCAGGGAATTTAATATAAACAAACGGCAACAAACAAACAAACAAAAAAAACGCATTGTCGGTTGTGAATTCTTCGATTGCACGTTACGTCATCGCGGCCATGTCGGTGCCATTTAACAAAAGATTTCTCATTAGCACCCATTGTTAACGGCACCACAATGGCCGCCATGCTTTTGTCTTTGGACTCTCTTGGGAATGCTTGCAATCCATCAATCAAATCAGACCCACTGCGGAATGTATCTTGAATCTCTTCCGATGATACATCGGATCAATTTTAAGATAATTCTGCCTTTTGCTCATGGGATTTTCAAATTCATTCTTAGAATAATAGAAAAACCATATCTTTGCAATAATCTAATATGATTTTATTGTGGTTGATAATGATCAACATTGTCTTAAAACTATTTCTATTTCTTTGCAATCAGTGATGTGAGATTCTTGCTATATATACAGCAGATTTGAAACTGAACAACAAAGATCAATGAAAACAGTCGTTCAGCACTCTCGTGTAGAGTGTACGCACTAAATCCGTGAACATTAATTAGTACTAATTAGTACTATTTCATACAGAATCCTTTGTTTTCTATTGTTTAGTTATCACCATTTAGTACTAAGAGTTAGTATTTGTTTCACGGGTTTAGTGCGTACACTCTACTACATATAAAAACGAGCAGCAGTGTTTATTCAAATGTAAACGCCTGAGTATTGCAAAAGTTTTTTTATAAAACAATTGGTTCGAATTTTCGATATGGCATTAAAAACCTCCAACACTAATAAAACCAAAAATTCTAAGTAAAATAATCGAAAATGTACAAAAATTGAAAGTTATAAAAACTGCCTTAGGCCCTTCTGATCATCATAATTTCTCATGGATTTACGTTTCACTTTTGACACAAATTTCAAAGTTCATGGGGAATACCCTTTCTGGATTTTACAGGTTCGTTTCCTTGGTCCGTTCTGATCACATGGTTGAACTCATGAATTATTAATGACTTTGGGAGGCCAGTAGTATCTATCTTGTCCTCATACCGTTCATTTTACTTCTTTGGACTAACCACATGCGCTTCTTGAGCACCTTTAATTTTAACAAGTAAATGCATGTTGGTGGGAAACAGATTACGCCCCCTACCATACCTTACAATACAATGACCTTTATTTACCGTTTTGAATTTTCTCAGCTAAAATAAGCTGCTTACAGACATGCCTTGTAAGATAAGACACATCTTGGTCGCCCGTAAGCTCGTGCTCTTTGCAAAAACACTTCATACTTTCCCAATTTGCTAATTTCGGTCATGTACCCTATATTATATTTTTATTGGTATTGAACTAAAATTTAAAATGTCATGAAAGGTGTCAAAAATCCCCCAATTATAGCATTTGATTATTTGTGACTACCCAACTGCGAAAGAAGAATAAGGCTCCAATCATATGTTGAGATTTAAGGGAAAACACTCGATTCCTCTTCCCGGCTGACCAACTATATTGTTAATGCTGGGATATTTCTTTTATAGTTTTCTAAACTGAAGGCAAAATGGAGGAAGAATCTGATGTTGACGAAGAACCAAGTTTTTTGGTTAAAGTAACTGGATTTTCAGACAAAACCACGAAGGATGCACTGCTTAACTTTTTTGAGAACACTCGAAGATCTGGAGGAGGAGAGATCAAGGATATTCAACTAAACAAAGATGAGGGCTTCGCAGAAATTATATTTTGGTCTAATCAAGGCGAGTCTCATCTTCTCAGTTTTTATACCTCTTTTTATACCAGTTTTTATACGAAAATTATCTTCTCGTGTTGAAAATCTCTCACTTGTGAGAGATTTTTTCAACACTCGAAGATAAATTTCGTATCTCCGTGCGCCCATGTAATATCCTCTATTTATTATATAATTACCAATGATATCCTCACACGTGAAAATAACACCATTGCGATGGCTATTCAAAAATACACGGAAAGAATTGCCTGAAAAAGCCAAAACATACTTCATTAATAATTATATAATAAACAGAATATTACATTGCCCCTTGGAGGTAGGAATTTTATCTTCTCGTGTTGAAAATCTCTCACTTGTGAGAGATCTTTTCAACACTCGAAGAAGATAAAATTGGTATCTCCGCGCGCCCATGTAATATCATCTATTTACTCACCTAAATATTATGCACTTTATTTTCCTTGAATTTTATAATTTTCCCTATATTTCTTTATTGGCATTCAGTTCATATTTTCCTTCTTATTTATTGTTTTTTTTTGTTGTTGTTTTTTTTATAAATTTTTTTCAAAATCTACAACTAAACATTATTATTTAAAATTATTTTCAACTTTCCTTCATATTATTATTTCATTGTGAATTTGTTATCTGTATATATTGTAACTTTCTTACATATTGTTATTATCTACTTATTGTAATATTTATATAATTTTAACTATAATTAGCTAACTGACCGGCAGCTTAGCCTCATGTTTATTTCAGAATAATTTTTTTATATTACCTTATGTAAACATTTAGTCTGCAAATTATAGTACTGAATAAATTATTGTCATTGTCATTGTCATTGACCATCCATCGATCCATCCATTTATCCATCCATCCATCACTCCATCAATCCACTCTTTCGTTCTTTCGTTCGTTCATTCTTCCATTAATTCATTTCTTCGTTTATTTATTTGTTTGTTTGTTTATTCACTAATATGAAAATCAGATGCTGAGACAGTCGTACGAAATGACAACCTAGAGCTGGATGGTGCCAAGTTGACGACGGCTTTGAAAAAACTTCCAAAAGAGCTCCCAGTAGACCAAAAAAGACTACATGCATTGGGTCTAAACGATAAGACTACAAAGGACGGGCTCAAGTCATTCTTAGAGGTAGTCAGCGGTGGTGAAGTTGAAAGCATGCTCTTTGGTAGTAATTCTGATTGTTTGGTTTCCTTTAAAGAAACGATCGGTGAGTTTTAAAATTCTTAAAAAGAGGAGGATAAACACATTCGTTGAGTTTAAGCAGCCAAGGCTCCGCGGGGCTTATCGTCATCCTGCTTATTAACCTTTACGAGGTTGAGGGAATAAACTGGGTCGAGTTGATATTGCAGTACACCTTGTGGGACGGCTGTTTCGTAGTGCACATATTTCTAAGGTGGCGTCTATTCTGTAACCTAAAACAGCCCCAAATTTGTTTGATTTCCTTTGAATTTTGAGAATACGACATCATAAGGAAAAATGGTTGCCATTTTTGATACTCCAATATCTTTTGAAGGAAAGAATATTTTAAAAACGAAAGTGTCATTTCACTTTACTATCAATGATCTTTCAGTCCAGAAGTTTGATCAAAGTGGCACTTATAATCATTATTTATAAACATTAGCATCCAATTCCGCATAACTAGTCTAAATGGATTCCAGCTGATATAACATAAATATACTATAAGAACAAAACAAAATCAAATGCTAACATTCGTCAGGAAAATTAATAAATGTTTTTTTAAAATTATGGAATGTAGCTTAGATATATTGTTTTAATTAAGTCAGATGAATGAATGGATAAATGAATATATGAATGGATGTATTATTGCAATTAATTCATGAACATTCATTCATTCACTGTCTAAAGAGATAATTAAAATACTCAAAAAAATTGCAGACTTCCACAAAGTGCAAAAGATGTGTAAGAACAATTCCCTCGATGACAACTTCCTAAGAATTGAAGAAGTCAAGATATGTGACTGTATCGAGGTGTCTGGACTTGCTCCCAAAACAACCAGAGATGCCATTTTATACTACTTCAGAAATAGAAGAAATGGTGGAGGAGACGTGAGAAGTTACCAGTTCGAAGACATCGATGCTTCCAGGAGAAGAATGCTTATATCATTTGAAGATCCAGAAGGTTGGTATGCAACAATGGCTAGCAATGCAATGCTTGTTTTTACTTATTTACTTGTGCCGAAAAGGGAGGGCAAAAGAAATAGATAAAGAGTTAGAGAAAACACTGCCTAGAAAATCTTTGAAAAAAGCGCATTGAAAATTTTACCAAACTTCAACTGAATTTACTAAATTGTTTATATAGATTCAAAGATTTCTTTGTTAGTTCCATAGTTGCATAAGAAAGATGCTCCTCACAAACCAATCAAATAAGTTCCCCTAAAACATTTCGCGCACAAGAAAATACAATCCGCGCATATGAATGTACGAACGCGCTATTGATTGTCCATTGATGCCTATGAATGTACACGCATATTCAATTATCGTTATTGAAAGTTGATCCGCGCTAATGATGTTACTTGTGGTGTTGATGAAAGTACATTACACGTTATTGATACAACTATTGGCACAAATGAATGTACATTTTCTGTTAATGAACAGCAAAAGGTGTATTACGCCCCAGATAATAGAACTCATTCTATTTTCAGTCCTTGATTCCGTAATAAAGCAAGATCACGTAGTAGACGATGTACATGTAACTGTCAGGCGTTACTACCCTTTCCTTGGTGAAACAACACTGACCAACCCCGCGGGCGCAGAAAAATACACTGTTGTCAAAGTAGACCCAAAAACCATGATGTTCATCAAGGATTTCCTCATCCATGAATTTGACCAGCTTCTGCAGGAAAGTCGAGTAAAGTACACGTGGCAAGAAGGTCCAGGAGAGATTGTTCTTGGTTGTGATGAACCTAAGGTGGACAAGAAGACATGGGAGAATTCCTGTGAAGCTGTTGTAGCCTACATTAACCAGATTGTGGAAGAAAAGACTACTATATCTCAAGAAATCTGGGAGCAATTGTCCAGTGAGGCAAAAAACACGTGTGCTGAATTTGAAAATCAAATAAGCATACTACATGTATTTGATTTCAAAAAGAAGGAAAATTCAATAGTATTGAGAGGAAAGAGGAGCGATGTATGTGGCCTAGCGAAGCAGTTGCAAGATTTAGTGTGTCGGGTTGAGGAGCAAATAATGATTGAAAAAAGTAAAATTTCGAACAAAATCGAACTTTCTGACGTGCAAATGGACTTGCTGATTTCTAGTGGATATGTTGATGGACTAAAGACAAGACACAAAGGCCTTGAAGTGACTGTGATAAGTGATTCCAATGATCAAGTAATTCAACTACGAGGGCTTGAAAAAGACGTGAATGAATGTGCTGCCTTTGTCTGGCAAACACTTTCCAGAGTTAAAGAAAGTGAAACGAAATTTTCCAAATATGTGGTCGGTTTTATGTGCTCTAAAAAAGGAAAAGCATTCATCACCACAAGTTTCAAGAATAAAAGCATTGAAGCAATTATTAGTTTTGACAGCACGTCTGACAGACACCTTGTGGTCACAGCAATGGATCGGTATCATATTGACAAGGCAGTGGACTTTATCAATAATGCTATAGCAGAAGAAAGCATTCCTCTTGATACAGATCAAAAACAATTGGTTGAGTCTGACAACTGGCGAGAACTCAAGCGTTCTATCCAACAGTCGATGCTGTTACAAGTTAATGAAGAACTAGCAACAAGCACAGTGTGGATAGCTGGTATCAAGGAAGAGGTTCCCAAGGCTAAAATAAATCTTGAGAGCTTTTTCCAAGATAATGTAATATCAGACCATGTAATTGACGTGGAAACTGGTCGTGGGAAGTTCCTTTTTAAATATGAACTGGCTTCAATTAAGAAGATCGAAGAATCCCTAAGGAAGCAATCAGTTAAAGTAACGAAGATAAGCGTTGAAATCGATGGCACAGTTGTGGTGTCTGGTACGAAAGAGGGTATCACGCAGGCCATTGCACAAGTTAACTTGTTGGTAAATAACATTAAGGGCCGCATTTTTGCAATAGATTCAGAAGAAACGAGAGAAGAGGATGAAGAAAAGAACTGGCTGGAGTTCCTTGATGGAGTTGCGAGTAAGCGCAACTGTGTTTTGGAACGATTCGATGAGCCAAGAGTGGATGAACTCTTCGTAGAAAGGCGTGGTCCTAATAAAGAGGCCACCAAACTCACGGTAACTGTTCCATTGTCATATAATATCTACCCAATTTTTAATTGTTCTCTTTGGTTCATTTCAAAATGTATCATGTGATATTTAGCTGGATCCCCATTTCTTGAATATATCCGTTAACCTTTTTTGTTTATTTTAATTATAACCTGGTTAAATCATATTTGGCTAAATCATTTCTTGTTGATTCGTTTAAGGTGCGAGTGTTTGCTGTAGATGACATAACAATGCAAAGTGTGGAAAAAGACATAACTTCTTTCATAGAGAGAAAGCAAGGTATTAAAATTAATTGAATACTGATAAAAGCAACGATCAAGTAGCTTGATTGGTCGCCCGCTTCGACCGTTTATCGAACAAACAAAATAGGACAAGTTATTAAGAGCGTGCCAAATTTTTCGGCTTTTTTAAATAGGTGCAGACTAGCTACACAGCCATCCCTCACAACCAAAAGTGCAAGGAAAGCCCCTTATATGAACGTTTTGCTCTATATTAATCAAATCATATTTTTCTAGTGATTTCTTGCACTGTGCTCTTGATCTGATTTTCCCTATGCAATAGACCCTTTGCCAAAATGGCGACCGAATTATGAAATAAGTTAAATTTAAAAACCAATACCAGCACTGGAAAGATCACCTTTACTTTAGTAACCCTACGAAGATTGATTGTTTCAGGTGTTATATCAACCGAGAAAGCCTAAACTGAAAATTAACAAATTTACCAGACGTTTGTATGTCTGGAGGTATGACGCTATACCGGCCCAGACATACAAACCTCTGTAAATTTGTCAATTTTCAACTTGAATTGAGTTCTCTCGGCCGATATATTTACAGTGAATTCAAAATAATATAATTATTTTGGTGATCGAGGAACTGATTTAAGTATGGGAAATCGCACGATCTCGAGTACAATAAGCCTTTTCATAGTTTAAGAATCGATTCCACTGCGCATGCGATTTTATCCCGAATTTCTCACCTTCTTTTGTCTAAACCTTCTTTTGTTCTTAATTAAACAAAAGAAGTTTAGAAATTCGGGATAAAATCGCATGCGCAGTGGAATCGTTTCTTAAACTATGAAAGGGCTTATTCGCAATTTATATTTAGAACTTTCAAAACATCACGAGTATCTATAAATTCAGAATTGTACCAGAACATTGTGCGATTTTTTGTTTATTATGCACTCAACAAAATTGAGGGATTTAATTGGGACTCTACAAAGTACAATTTGGGATTTAATTGTACTGATCTTCATGTCCAATCAAAATCGAGTAGTTTTGTTGAGTGTATTATAAGGAGCGAAATTGATATTAGTTGGTGTAATAATGTTTTATTGCTTTTATTGTTTCAGTCGTAAACAGTATAATAAAGCCAAGCCACACAATGAATGGATCAAACGTCAAAGTGCTTCCTTATTACATTTTTCTTGGTGATTCCTTAGCCGTCCCCAGACGCGGGGGAAAAGGGAGGGTCTTGCACATGCATCCATATGCGATGGAATTCATAAACAAATTCTTCCGTCAAGAAATTGATCAGCTTTTGCATGAAAGCCAACTAAAGTGCACATGGCAGCAAGGTTCAGGTGAGGTTGTTCTTGATTTTTCCAACCCTAATATAGACAAGATGACATGGGAAAATTCCTGTATAGCTGTTGTAGCCTACATCAACCAGTTTGTGACAAAAATAATCACCGTGTCAGAAGAGGTCTGGAAAGAGATATGTGAAAAGGTAAAACAAAAATGTGCATCTTTTAGAGACCAGGTGGCTATCACATGCAAAGAGAAAGAACGTTCTTTCACCCTGACAGGCAAGAAATCCAACGTGTCTGTATTAGCAGAGCGGCTGAATGATTTAAACTCTGAGATTCAAAAGAAAATAGAATTCGAGAAAAACAAAACGACTAAAAGCATTCCTGTTACAGAAGCACAACTCGAGTTGTTGAATTCCAGTGGATTTGTTGAAGATCTACAAGCAAGGTTTAAAGATCTTGAAGTGAAATTTTCGAATACGGACGGAACCATTAACTTCAGGGGACCAGATACCGTGGTGAGAGAAGGAAACCTTACCGCCTGGCAAATTCTTTCCGAAATAAAGGAAGTGGATGTTGAACTACCTAAATCCATAGCTGGTATTGTTGGTTCTCAAGCAGGAAAAACATACATGGCAACAAAGTTTAAAAAAGAATGCATCGATGCCGTTGTAAATTGTGATTCGAATTTTGACAAGCAGCTTGTGGTGACAGCGGTTGATCGAAGAGATGCAAAAAAGGCGGTTGATCTCATCAAAGATTTGACATCAGAACAAAGCATCCCTATTGATGATCATCAAAAGCAACTCATTCATTCTGAGAAATGGAAACACCTTAAGCATTCCATCCAACAGTCGATGCTGTTAGAAGTAAGGGAAGAACCAGTAGTAAGTACATTGTGGATAGTTGGTATCAAGGAAGAGGTCGACAAAGCTAAGGAAAAAGTTGATCGTTTATTTAGGGTCAATCAAAATGTGTTGTTTAATCTGTTGTGCTCAACGCAAGAGTAAGAAAAGGACTGAAACACTTGCAATGCATGCAGTCAAAATAGACCACTTTACTTTGGATGGAATGTTGTTGTTGTTGTTGTTGTTGTTTTTCATTTCAGACCTAGTGAAATTCTTTTAATTCTTGTTCTCCATATTCTTTGTCTTCTCGTGTGCAACCGTCATTAACGAATTTATACATGTCTGAAATGTGGGGGGTAAAATATTGATTAGTGATCTACATGGTTTCGGCTAACGTAGGTTTGTCGGGATATTCAGACCATTACTTTTTAAAGCGTAGCTTATACTGAAATTACCGTCGTTTGTATTGCTACGCGGCCACCCCAGACAAAAATCGCGACGTGCACTTAACAAATTTACGATGGTCCTCTTATTTACCACGATATAACGTCAAAAGTTGGTCAAAATGTTATGGACTCACGAGGCGTAAGCCGAGTGGGTCCATAACTAATTTTGACCAACGTTTGGCGTCATATCGTGGTAAATAAGAGGACATACCACACTAAACCATCGTAAATTTGTTTTTTACTACAAAACTCACAAAACTCTAGGAAATAGACTGCACGAAATCTTGCATGACGCCATTTGTTGGTATGGCCTCTTATTTACGACGTTTTTTAACCAATCAGCGCGCGAGAAAATTTACAATTGTGGTAAAATATGCAATAGACTGCCGTCAATCTAACACTTTGACGTCATTTACACGTATTTGGATCGGCCCGGTCAGGGTGGATCATAATATTTGTAAACAATCGACAAGTTTTGGCGCCTTTTGAATCGCACACGCGTGTAAATGACGTCAACGTGATTGATTGACGGCAGTCTATAATTCCTGAGAGTCACTAGGCGAGCATGCGCAGCAACACTAATCTTGGAGATTTAAATATACAATGAATGGTTTCTTTTCTATTCCAATACTCCTTTTTACAGTTCCGTTCAGTGATCACGAATAATAGTTCTAAGTCGGGGCTGGATTTTCCGCGCATAGCAAAACTATACTTTTTATCATGCGCGGCAACTCCAGCCTCAGCTTGGAACTATTATTCATGGTCACTGAACGGAACTGTAAAATTAATTTTTTTTTGTTGTTGATAATATTAGATCAGATACAGCTATACTGACTACTTTTTCAGTATTATTATGTAAAAAGCTAACCATATCATGTAGATACATGCACGAACATGCATGTAATGCCATAAATTATACCCAGCAGCTCCAATCAGATGCCATTCCACGCATATTCCTGGGGTAGGACCAAATCCTTTGCGATATAAATCATAACAATGAAACAGCCGCCATGTTGGTTGATCTAACAAGAGAATCTAACGAGGAATACTTTGTTATCGTCAACCACCATGGCTTCTGTGGCGTAACATGCACACCACGAAGCTGCAACACTTCACTTGCAATATGCAACGGGTAGTTATTATATTTTTTGTTTCTGAAATGTTAGACTAGACGCATGGCTATTCAAGCTAGTTCAAAACGCAATGACTGCTTCGCATTACAAATTGCGAAGAACATGTCACATGTATAAGCACAGGCAACCGCAGTTAGATTAATGTGAAAAGTGAAAATAAAATGGGGAAAATAATCGACTTTCATTATTTTTTATTCCAAGTCAAGATAATAAGATAAGATTTCCGCCATGACCACTACTGTTTAAAAAAAAGAAGAACTGCACCCCCCCCCCCCCCCCCCCCTTCCTCCCCCAGGACATGTTTTTCCCCTTCCACTTTGTTTTCCTAAAGCTATTTAAATTTCCTTCATGATAATTGCATGATCAAAGTGTTAATGATATATCAATAATGATAGTGATACCTATACTGACAATGATCTGATCACAACCGCGATAACAGCGCCCGCGTGCGCACTACTGAGGCAACCCCACAATGGGAAAGCTGAAGCGTCGCAGTTTTTGAAAAATAGTCAATGTCGTGAATTTAAATTAAATGGGTAGCTTAATCCCTTAACTCGAAAAAATCAAACTTCTGAAATCATACAATTTTTAAGTGTCCTGTCCTCTTTCCTTCTAATGCACATATTATTAAGACAAAAATATTTTGAAATGAAGAATATTTCAAGGGAGTTATTTTTCCGAAGGTTTTCATTGAAAAAATTCCTGCCAATTTTTTGTGACAACGAAAACCAAAACGACAACGACAATAACCTTCCAAATTTTGGAGTACCAAAATTAAATTATGAAATGGAACTTTCAGCAATATCTGGTTGCTTGCTAAGACTGCTTTGTGATGCGCTCTAAATATTCATGTAAATACAAGTGATAGTGCCATGATAGCGATGGTTAAAGTGATGATATTGACAGCAATGTTGATGAATTTGAAGACAGTGATCATGAAGGACATGTTGATGAGGATGGTGTTTTGATATCGCTTTACTGTAATTGCTATTCACAGCCAAGTGCATCATCATCATCATCATGGCTGCCGTGGGGCTAGCCCACATAGCGCCAAAACAAAGGACCGCCACTGTTTCCTCTCACGAGCTGCCACCATTGCTTCTTCATAGGAGATACCAGAGCCCCGAAGATCTCTCGCCACTACGTCTTTCCAGCGCATGCGTTGTCTTCCTAATGATGTTACTTGTGGTGTTGATGAAAGTACATTACACGTTATTGATACAACTATTGGCACACATGAATGTACATTTTCTGTTAATGAACAGCAAAAGGTGTAATTGTTGTTATACGAGCCCGAAAATGGCGTCTAAACTCTTTGCCCTTACAGAGAAACTCACTACCTCGCCGCATGTTAGTCAATGGATGGCGCTGAGAGCATCAGCGTCGCCGTATGTTCCAGCTTTTCAGAATCCAACGCCAACAGAGTTTCGTCTCTCGTATACCCCTCCATCACTACTCAGAGAAAGTTCCATGGTAGACGCTTGGACGACGATAGCGCAAGCAATCAAACAAGGGTTAGGGTTAGGGTTTCGGAGTTCGTTACGAATTTCAAGGATAATATTGAAATTCAAGTGTCGGACGAGTCGCAGAGACTTATCCGTTTACTAGCGCAATGCGTAGGAAAGGCGAAGGAAGCAATTCGAAGCTGCGTGAACCTCCCGGTTTGAGAAAGATACGTTGGAGCGTGGCAAACTCTACATCAGAACTTTGGACAGCCGCACGTGGCAGCTGACGCGAACGTCAGGAGACTGAAAGAGATTCTGATCAGAAGAGCTGACGCTAGCAGCCTGATGGAGTTCGCGAGGAAGCTGGAAGACGCAAGGAGAGTGCTTACTAACATGGGTTTCAGCTATTAAAGTCGTTTGGACAATGAAGAGACCATAGTTATGCTGATAAGAAAAATGCCAGACGAAGGCTTAAAGAGGAAATGGGCCGACAAAGCTGGAGATCTTATCAAGATAAAGGGAGGGCAGAGCTGAGTATGCAGACTTCGCCCAGTTCGTTAAGAATACAGCAGACAGAATTAATAACAGATACGGACAGGAACTAAGCATGACTTCCTCGACGGCAGGAAAAGATAGAAGGGATCCAAAGAAAGAAAAATCTGACCAAGGATATAAAGTCACGACCTTAGCAGCCGTTCAAAGTGATCAGAGCCAATGCCCATCTGCGATCGCTCACAAATGCCCACAATGTTCAGGACCTCACGGAGTTTGGAGATGCTGGAAATTCAAAAGTTCTTCTCTAAAAGATCGTCTTAAGACGGTGAAGCAACACGGTCTTTGCAGAGCCTGCCTTGAAGAAGGACACTGCGCCAAGTCGTGTACAAAGGGATTCAAGTGTAGAATCTCAGGATGCGGTAAGGAGCATCACTACTTGATTCACATCGAAGACAGCGAAGGAGATCGCGTGAAAGACAACAGCAATTCAACTCAGAAGAGCGTCGAAAGAAATGTACAAGTAAGAGAGGCGAAAGAACAAACTCAGTGAAGACAACTAGTCAGTCAACGCCTTTGACCGTCTGCCCAAATGCTATAGCAGTAAAGCCAAGTGATCCCGTCACAGTCAGTGCACTAGAAGTTAGCAGACCGAAAGTATGCTTCAAGGTTGTACCTGTCAAGGTCAACGCCCCTCAGAGTGACAAGCAGATCATCGCATATGCATTCTTTGACAGTGGTTCGGACGCAACCCTCTGTATAGAGAGCTTAATAGACGAATTAGAGATCAAAACCAAGAGGCAAGCAAGATTTACGATGTCTACTGTCAATTCGCAGGGAAGGAAATGCGGATATGAAATTGTCTTAAGGGTAGGATCTTTGGCTGGAGACGCACGCTTCCATTTAGAGAACGTCTCAAACGCGTGGCTGATCCCCATGGAAATATCTATATTCGCTAAACACACTTATTCCACGCACTAGAATATAGTAGTCAATTGCTATTTCTCCATTACCATGCACAGTAGTTTTTGCATTAAAAAATTGGAGTTCATTTCCCGGGGATAAAAAAGAGTATTGTTTTGGTACACTAACATGGCCGCTGTGACGTCACTTGAAAGTGCTCTATAGCACTCGCGGAACACCGTCTTTACAAGGTAGATTTTGGTAGACGCCAATCAAACTGTTTCGATGACATCGTCGGGAAAACTCAATTTGTATGGGCACTTCCCTATGGAATGCCATGGAAACGCCTCATTCGTCGCTAAGTGGTAGATTTTGGTGGATGTGGAAGTAAAGTTGGGAAGCATAAAGCTTTCAAGGGCAAGCACCTATGGAGTGTCATGTCGCGTGCTATCGAAAACAAGTGTACTTGAGTGTGTTTTTAAAATCCGCTGCTATTTTCTACAATGTACCAGTGTTTGTCAATGCGTGTGAAAAATAAAACAAAACGAGCTTTTAAAAAAGTTCAATCATTTATGTAATATATAAAGAAGAGAGAGCCCGAGGGTAGGGCAGAATATCAATAGAATCGAATCATAGTTAATGGAGCGGAATGGTTTGGAACAAAGCTCCATTAACTATGGTAGAATGCGGGCACCAAGACCAGGAATGTTAGCAACCGACGAAGACAATGACAGCAATCTTTTTAACTGATGGAAATCTAAATTTTTGTTTAGATGCAGACACATGGTTGATCAACAGGTAATTCAAATATAGTAATTCTTTGTTAACAATCTTTTATTTGTACTGAATATTCCTTGCTCCCTCCTCCCCTCCCGTCCAATTTTTCACCGATTAGTTTATCAATTCATTCATTTATACATTATTTCTTTCCTATATTTATATTACCGCTAGTGATCTTTATTATAACCTAACGGTAGTTTGATGCCTCAAGCTTAAAAAAATCACATCAATCTTTTCGTGTTATTACTCGTGATACAAAATAATCAGCTGTAGGAAGTCAAAAAATGAACTAAGAGAATGAATCCCGCGCCTCATCATGAACACTCTTTGATGCTATTTTTAGAATCACTGGTGCTATTTTTAGAATCATTTATTTGAACGTTTGTTTTTCTGCAAGCGTATACTGCGCGCACTATACGCTTTTTCTCATGCTTTCTCTTACGTGAGCAAAATGCATAAAGTAGCAAGCGCGTGCAGAAAAAAATGACGGCAAATGTTATCCTAAAAATAGCAATCAATACGTGCATATGATGGTGACAACCATAAATAACAGAAATTCTTTCTCTTAGTTTATTTTCTCTTGGCTATAGTAATAGATTAGTGGGTTACGGCCCCTCTGTGTGCACTGGACACGATACGAGAATACTTCTGAAGCAAACCCGGCAGTTTTCTGTTTGGTGCTGTCCATCGTGCTTTTCGTGCTTCCATGACATCCTTAGATACTTCCTGATGACCAAAGAAGAAGAAAACAATAATTACAAGTCAATAATTTTTGGTGAGGGTGGGGAGGGGAGGGGGTGTAAGAAAACTCGAAATATCTGAGAAGCTTTCAAAGCACCTTTCTACCTCGGGTGCTATGTTGTCGCATTTCAGACCACTTGTCATTCCCTAGAGTATCATTTCTTTGTTTGACGGTTGCACAAGAGAAGACCCATAAATATGGATGCAATTCAAACAAAGGTCTTATTTCCTATACAAATGACACGTGGTCTAAAATTCGAAAACATTGTGCGCGAAGTAACTGAAAGTATTATTATCGCAATTTTTCTTTTGGTTTTGCCCCGTATAGGTAACAAAGAAAAAAGAAAAAACATTACCAAGTTTAGAGTTTTCTCTTGTGGGTCAATGGTTATCACGTCACCATCCTCAACCAACGCAATAGGACCGCCCCTCTGCGCCTCCGGCGACACGTGACCAATCATGATTCCGTGGGAAGCACCGCTGAATCTACCATCAGTAACCAAGGCAACGCTTGTTCCTAGACCTGCGCCTACGAGCGCTGCTCCAGGCGACAGCATCTCTGGCATTCCTGGACTGTATAAATGATTGCAAAAACGGGGTGTTAAAAATATAACAAATGATGCTAAAACTTCAAGTCCAAGCATGGCTCTAAAATGTTGCTGTGACATACCTTCCACTGGGTCCTTCATATCGTATAACAAGAACATCACCAGCCTTGATCTGCAGCAAAGATTGGAAACAAAAATAAATTCTCTAGCCAGGCTTAAATGAACAATCATTTTCCCAGTAGTTTGCCCTTTATTTATTTATTTATTTATTTTTTGCCCTTTTATTTTCAAACAAAATACAGGGATATTGATGGCACAGTTTTCCAAGCCAGAAACTAATGAATAACGCGCTTGACGCCATATTAAATTGAAATTTATAAGTTGATTTCCACAAATGAAGGAAAACCGGAGAGCCTCCGGAGAAAAAAGAAAAAAAAAAAGAAAAAAAAGAAAAAAAAGTCAAACACGGCAGCGAACCAATAAAATTCTAACCATATATGTTAGTGTCGGACAATGGAGTCCACCACCACAGCGTTAAAGTGCTACTACGACGAAAATCGCTCAAACTTGGATTCAGCTGAAACTTCCTAAAAATACTCTTTAAAGGTCCAATAATCACTGTATGAAGTGTTTTCTCGATATTCAGTACGAAAGTATGATATTTTTACAATTATTTTTTGGAGTCTTTGACGTCATACACTCAACATCAAACATTGCTACATATATTTCTTTGTATATAAATCCTTAATTTATTTTATTCCTATGAAGCCCAGAGGGTGGCTAATGTGCTTATTTCACATTACTTGTGACTATAATTTATATTTTGGGGTGTTTGGGTATTTCTTTCTCCCTTTGCTACTGATATTTTGATCATAAACTACAAAGAAATGTATGGAGCGATGTTCGATGTTGAGTGTATGACGTCACAGACTCCAAAGAATAATCGTAAAAATATCATACTTTCGTCCTGAATATCGAGAAAACACTTCATACAGTGATTATTGGACCTTTAAAGAGTATTCTTAGGAAGTTTCAGCTGAATCCAAGTTTGAGCGATTTTCGTCGTAGTAGCACTTTAAGATAGCCCAATAGCATCGCCGACGAGCCGTGAATATGTCATTCTTACCTGTCCACCCATGACAGCTTTGTAAGCTTCTTGTTCACCATTAAATACTACAGCCTGTTTTTTAATAAAACAAGAGGCAACGTTATTTTAAGCGCGCGATCACTTCTGTTTCTTCATTCGTCTCCAAAAGAACGGGCGTTTTCACTCACGTGATAAGGCAGCCATATTGGTGTACCAAACAATAGAAACTTTCTGCACAGTTTTTGCATAAAAACAGAGTTCAATTCCTCGAGGATAGAAAATGTATTGTTTTGGTACACCAAGATGGCAGCTGTGACGTCACGTGAAAACTCCGTCTCTTATTTATCTTTTATTTAACAGTAATGACAAAAGGGTAAATTTTACACCACGAAAAAATGAAAAAACTTACTGACGTTTCGGACGCTTTCTTTTACTCCGACGAAGGACTAGCGTCCGAGACGTCAGTAAGTTTTTTTTCCATCTTTTCACGGTGTATAATTTACCTTTTTATCATTACTGTTTCATTAGAAACACCGACGCAGCTCACACTAGTTTTTAGCTAGTTATCTCATCTTTTATTTAATGAAAATCATAAGTATTGTTTACAAACCGTGCGCTCTGTGCTGTGTGCAGTTATTAAGCACCTACGGATGACAAAACACTCAAGAAGTGCTGAAAACCACTTGGCGGGATGCTGTGCCTGTCCTAATGCTTCTCCCGTACTTTATGTCTTGTACACAGCACACACGCGCATTTGCTGTTTGTTAAATGAAAGAGTTTGAATAATTCATACCGGGCCGCGAAATGCCTTGGTAGCATCCTTTCCGCTTAACTTGAGTACAGCGCTCTCTGGTGCGAGACTACCCTGGAAGATTACAAACATGGAAGCTAAAGTGCTGATAACTATATATCCAAGTGATAAATAAATTACCTTTAGCGGTAAGTTTGGTTCAATAGTAATTGATCGAGACAAAGCCAAGTGGGCCAATTACCTTGTAGCTCATGGGGAGTGAACGTTATCTACATATCATTATTCTCAAGCAATTGAATACAAGACCACCCGTGGGAAAATCTATTGCTCCAGTTAAAGTGCACATGAACCCTTCGACAATACTTTCAGTACTGATTCTGCATAAAGTAAATAGTTGATTGGTAAAATATTTCTTGATTTGAGTGATGCGTCTTTAAGTTATGAAGGTTTATACTTCCAATATGTTAATGATGATGACGTCAGGTAAGGTATTTGAGTGTTTTTGTTGTAACTAGTAATACTAAATGCTGGCCATTTTGAAAATAAAAATTGTAAATAGCTTTCATGTAAACCATGAGTAAAATAATGATGCTTTTTAAATACTGTTTCTATGAACCAGTTCGATTTTGTATATTTGATTAAGCCTTAATAGACGTCACACTCATTAGCATATTGGAAGTATAAACCTTCATAACTTAGAAACGCATCACTCAAATCAAGAAATATTTTACCATTCAACTATTTACTTCGCGTAGAATCAGTACTGAAAGTATTGTCGAAGGGTTCATGTGCACTTTAACGTTGCTACCGCTTGAGCAAGGCCCGTAGTAACAGTTTTATATAAGAAAAGACATACATTGATTATTCAACCCAACGTACAAATATGTTGGCGATTTTCTCTACCATGGTTTGTGATAAACAAATCACTAGAAGCTTAGCCAATCAGGATCGATGCACGATTTTCAACAGTCTTCACTTGGTTATTTAGACTGCATAGAATTATATAGACCCCTTGCATTGAATTCCTAGAGGAAATGTTCTGGGGACAAAAACAATAGGGCGTCTTTTCTTATGCAAAAAAAATCCATTGTTTCGTTTTGTCTCCCAGAACAAATCCTCTAGGGACTTAGTGCAAGGGGTCTATAGGGCGCCTCAAAGTCCTTTAGGAAAGAAACTCCTAAGGGTTGTTAAATTGATATGAAGTACCTTGAGGATAAGGATATGACGGCCTGCTGGTGCTACTGGTGAAGAGAGCGGGAATATTACATCCTGAGAACAAGAAAAATCAAAAAACATATAAACTAAAAAAATAACATAACAATAGACCTCTTTACCTTGGGCGTAATGTTTTCCCATTTCAGACCACGTGTCACTTACTGGAGTACTATAAGTATTTCATTGTTTAATGGTTGCACATGAGAAGAGACATGAATATGGATACAACTCAGACAAAGAATCTTTATCTCAGGAGAATGACACGTGGTCTGGAATGGGAAAACATTACACTTAAGCTAAGGAGTATTAGTAGAGAAAAAGAAAAAAAAAAGATAGAGAAAAGAAAATTGCCAGTAAGAACAGTTATACAATAACATTTTATAACCCTTGCTTTTGGATTAGTTGGGACTGATGCGCTACGAGGGCACACAGAACGCGAGCGCCTATTTTTCATCTCCTCGATGGTATCCAAAATAACACTTATTCTAATTTGTATTAAATTCATGCGATATAAAACGCGCGCGCATGTCTATGTAATGGGATATAAACACGCTGGGAGCTGTAAAGCACAAGAACGCCAAGCGTAACCGAGTATTGGGTGCAGATGTAGTATTTGGACTATTGGCAGAACGCTAAGGTTTTTTAAAACATTTAAAGCGTTGTACGTCTCCTAACACTCCTCTTTTGTGTGGCCAATCCCCGCAGCAAGCCCGCGCATCTTATTTATTAAACGGTATGTATATTTCTTTATTAAAGCGCATGTCTACAGAGCATAGGATTATAGACGGAAAGCACGGTAAAAGAACAACTGAAGTGACATTTCTTTTTCATTCTTTTCCTTAGTCGATAAGAATGAAACATCTACAGTTAAGGAAATATGACACATTTCATCTTCTATGTCATACACAATCACACACAATACTCGCCAGGTACAACATTATCCCTGTACCTATGATATCGCTTCGTACCTGTGTCTTGATGCTTCTTAGAGACGGCGTATTCTTCATGTTTTCAGCTAGAGTCTTGCCATTGACTGTCGGTTGATCCCCGTGGATAAACCCTCCATCGAGAAGCTCTTTGAGAAGAATCTAAAGAAACAAAAACGTGTAAAAATATGCAAGACAAACTAGATACAGTGCAAGCCAAAAGTTAAGAATTACCAAGAATCAAGGTCGGTGTAGCATTAGTACACTCGCCTCTCACTTTCGATTTCTGGACTCGCCATCACAGCTCACGGTAGAGTGTGTAGGGCCTCTCTCTTGAGTAAGGATAACACGCTAAAAGGCTAGATTCTAATATTCCCCTTCATGGTTCCCTATGCCGTCTTAAAAATTTGACGTACCTTTGTATCAAAGCGGCACAAATGGTGAGTTTACAATAAAATAGTCATGTGAATACTTGTTCAAGGTGTTAAAAAAGGGCTCTATTGCAAGCTCACCGTTCGTCTCGCCTCAATGCAAAGGCACAGCTACCTTTCAAGATGGCGTAGGGAACTGTGAAAGGGACTATTTGATCTGTGGGTTAGCTGTGCCCAGACTTAATTCAGCCCTATCTTTTTCTATTTGGCCTTTTTTTCCCTGTACCATCACCGTTCTCTGCGCCACTGGCGCAAGACCTGTAATCTTCAGCACCAAACCAGCCCATTTAGCTCCCGCACTGTTTTTTTCTTTTGGAAATAGGTGTCTGTCATACTTACTGGTAGACCGCCAACTTTGTCAATGTCAGCCATTTGGTACTAAAAACAAACACAGCAAGGAATGATAAGAAAATGCACAACATGGCGCGGAATCAGTATTTTTCCAGGCTTTCGCGAAACGTGTACATGTAATGAAGTTTTTGCTATATTTGTGACGGTTTACTTCACAATATGATGCGCAGTACAGTAAAACAACATAAGCAAGTGCCGCCAGTTAAGGCTATATTGTTTTATAAGGAAAGTGATAGGACATTGGCGGGGAGAGGTAAATTTATCTGATGAAAATATTGGGGTCGCTTCAATATCTCTATCAATTCTACTACACACACCCCCGATTTTCAAGGTCTTTACTTAGTAATGGAAATGTTTAACAATTAAATAAGGTCTTTATTCTCTTACCTTTCCATGAGGTTTGACGTTAGCCAAGATAGGAACTTTGCCTCCAATTCGATTAAAATCTTCGATTTCAAGTTTGACCTCAGCTCTG
This sequence comes from Actinia tenebrosa, assembly GCF_029948245.1. Classification (NCBI taxonomy): domain Eukaryota; kingdom Metazoa; phylum Cnidaria; class Anthozoa; order Actiniaria; family Actiniidae; genus Actinia; species Actinia tenebrosa. The sequence continues at coordinate 8,359,040 of NW_028292579.1, read as the reverse complement.
TAATGAAGCAGACATAACACTATACATTCATTTTTTATTGATTATGATAAGGACCATACTTCCAGACATCGAATGCTGAACCGTCGTATGGCAGCGCGAAGCATTTACGGCTACGCCGGAGATTTCGGCCCCGACACCGCTATCCGAGGACTTACAAACAGATCAGGAAGCTCGGCCGAAGCCTAAGGGAGAGGTTAGTCGGCCCCTAGACCATAGATGATTAACCCCTTGCTATGACCAGCTGCCCGATAAAACATTTCTGGCACAAATGGGTAGGTATGTAAGTTCTCTCCACTCAGTGTGGGACCCTTAAAAACTAAACAAAAGTTAACTTCGCATGCGCATTAGCCATACATCATCATCATCATGTAAACGATAAAGGCCAAAAGCCTAGACCAGCATGATAATTGTGGGTTTAAGCATTGGTTTGGTTTAACTGACGTGGAGTTTTTTTCTTTCCTTTTTTTTTTTTTTTTTTTTTTTTCCCCTAATGAAAACGCACAATTTTTCTTCTGCTTTGTTTGACTTACTGCTTAATTAATTATTCATTATTTTTTTAAAACTCACTCGTGTGCAAGTGCAAGGAGATGAAGAACGCCATTAGTCGAACCACCCAACGCGTACATTACCGTGATAGCATTTTCGAAAGCCTGAAATATTTAGATTGGAATGGCTTACATTAATCATAAAGTGATACATGACAGCAACTGGATTACTAGTCGGGACTGCGTTCGGTGTCCCGAATGCAATAAGTGAAGGAATGAAACTTAAACCCCGTGCAAAAACATTTGTGACTACAATATACTGACGATTCGGAGAGTTACGCGTGGAGAATGTGTTTTGTCTCAAAACATATCCAAAGGAAGATGGGCGCAAATTAAGATGACTTACTTAACATCAAGGTCACACAAGTTTATTATATAGCGTTACTCTTGACAAAAGCTTGAGTACGACCAATTTATAATATTATTGCTATTTACTAATGCATATGTTTCATAATGTTTTCAGTGATCATTACCTTTCTGCTGATTATATCTCTTGTTTTTTGTCCTTTTTCCATCAGGGCGAACAATGCTTTAACTGCTTCCTCGCACTCTACTTTCTTTTTGTCTGTTACCTAAACAGAAGAAGAAAACAAGAAAACAAATAATAGAGCAGAGCAGAGCAGAGTAGAGAAGACTGCAAAGAAAAGATTCATGAGAGGTACATTTAGGAATGAATTGACCACAACTTAGGTTACTCTAGGCAAGCCAAAATCATTCTGATTAATCACAGTAAAAATAGAAAACAGATAGCGTATCGGCAATCAATACTAGCCTTGTTTCCCTCTACTACGGCAACTCCAGATGCACTACCTGCAACACAGAAAACAGAGTTTGTTAGGTATTTCCGTTGATTCAAGATTCCTTTCCTTAGGTCTTTGGGTTTTCCCTTCTTCGTAAAACCTTCAGTGAGTTCCAATTCGATCTGCGAGTTAACCGTTCTCTGATTTTGATACTTTGAACAGCCTTGAGTTTGTTCCGGAATTCGCCAATTTTTTTTTTTTTTTTTTTTTTTTTGAAGAAAAGGAAAAAAAAAAGAGATTATAATGTATTTCACTTTGAACATGCACGTATTGAACATAGTTACTCATCCTCAAAAGCTACAGGGCCATGACATGTAAAGATATGTAAAAGTCCATTTATCCATATATACTCACCTGGGAGGGTCATCCCTAATGCTTCAGTCACAGAAGACATGGTATTGGCTGTGAACATACCACCTAAAAGTTAAACACAATCACACTGTTATCAAAACTGATACAGGTTGATAAAGGTTGCAGTCAGAATTCATTTTGGCTTACAGCACATGGTTGTCGGTGTTTGACGACCATTTGAAACTTTGGAGCAGATAATGAGAGTCAAAGGCTTTTCTTAGCTGATAAAAGACAATGCAATGCAAGAATGGTGCGACACAGCTTTATATTTGTTGATTTTCTGTCTTTTTTTTTTTTTTTTTTTTTTCTGTTTGAAACCCGGTGAATGTAGAATTTCTTTTGGCTGACATCACACGGTGGTCAGCGTTTTAACCTCATTTTTTAATGGCATCAAAGACTTTTATCAGCTGATTAAAACCCTGCAGTAAAATAACAAAAGACGTACCACAAGCACCAGCACTGGGGATGGAGTGACATTCGATGTCATTCAGGTCTTCGATGTCCATCAATCCTTTACTGTAAGCACCTTGAGCCTGGAGAAAGAGTAAACTTCCTCAAAATATTGTATGCATGTTGCATGTTGCATGTTGCATACCAAGCGCGAAAAAATGGGCGATATGTATGCAATCAGGAAAGGATTCTTACAATATTTTGGAATTTTCGAGATTTTCCCTATAATTTCGTCTGCGCGTGTTTTAGGATTTGTTTTTCTTCTGTTCAACCGTTATTTTCATGATGCAAAATGTAATTTAACCTGTAGCAAAACCTTCAACAACCTTTTTAGTATATAGCTGTAAATGGATACAAGGTGCACAAGAATGATTAGGAGACTGCTTTACTGTCTACGTTATAGTTTGCTTTAACACTACTACTATTTGTCCAGCCAAACGACTAATAGGCCTCAAATGACCTTAATGTATTCTCATAGCAGACCACGTGTCCTTCATTGAGCATCATCGTTTGACGGTCCGGCGCACGAGAAGACACAATGGATGGCTATACCCTTTCGTGGCAGAGATTCCTTGTTTTCGAGGAGCGAAGCGATACAGGCCTCTCTGACATCCAGGGAAGGCTTGCTACAACTTAAAAAAAGATACTTATCTCAAGAGGATGGCACGTGGTCTGAAATGGGAAAACCGATGATCACGCCCAAGGTAAAGAGGTATATTACTATTTAAAAGGGGTCTTTCTTGTTGCAGCAAGCTTTATTTTATTCTGGGCTAGGTTTTTGTTTTATTTTTTGCAGGGTATATAGTTGAGCTCCAAATCTGTCATCCTCGTTGTATTGTCTTCATGTCTGAAGTGCCTCGAAACACCAAGAAATAATAAAGAGTTTAACAAAAGTCACCTCGAATGGACTTCCAGCACTCAAGTTTTGACGTTTCTTGCCACAGCCTGGAGGCATCGTGCCACCATAAATAACCACTCCTGTCTGTTGAAAAACAAGAAGAAAAAACCTTAAATTCAACAAATTTTCATTATTTCACAATGCCCATAAGTGATAATAGACGGAGGAAGAAGTACTCAGAGGGAGTATCAAATAAGCGATGCAACGGGGAACGTTGAAGAAGAAGTGTTGGAAGAGAATAAAGATTTTAGTTTTATTTTATATATGTTTTTAGGATATTCAGAAGTAAGAGGCTTCGTAATTTTTCCCGATTATTTCACACGCTTATCCAATCAGATTCATGATCACGGTTTCCAATCAGCTTCATGATCACAGTATCCAATCAGCATCATGATCACGGTATCCAATCAGCTTCATGATCACGGTATCCAATCAGATTCATGATCACGGTATCCAATCAGAATCATGATCACGGTATCCAATCAGCTTCATGATCACAGTATCCAATAGGCATCATGATCACGGTATCCAATCAGCTTCATGATCACGGTATCCAATCAGATTCATGTTCACGGTATCCAATCAGCTTCATGATCACGGTATCCAATCAGCTGCATGATCACGGTATCCAATCAGATTCATGATCACGGTATCCAATCAGATTCATGATCACGGTATCCAATCAGCTGCATGATCACGGTACAGCAATACAGCCGTATATCGAAAGACATAGCATGGGACAGGGACAATCCCGTCTGACCTTCAACCCGTTTCATTAATACAACAGAACTATGTAGCTAATGAAGGAAACGTTTGTGAGAATATCCTCAGACGCTTTTAAAAATTATAGATTTGAGGAACAGTCACAACTCGAATGAGTGCAAACCATGTTTTTTTAATTATTTTTTTTTTCTTTTGATATTGTAATTGTTGTTGTTACTGTTGTTGTTTTTTTGAAACATGACTATAAACTTACCGCATCTAGTCTCGCAAGAGGCATCAGTACGCCTGGTATTGTCTTGTCACAACCAGCAAGACTAATAATACCATCCTGGAAGAAAAAAATAAAACAAATAATAGTTAGTGATTCAAGCTTTTCTGAGAACTCAGTCTTTCATATATCGGGGACAGTGTCCAGAATCTTTTTTCTTTTTTTTTTCTTTTTTTTTTTTTTTTTTACGAACTAAAGATTATATCCTTTTTGACATAGTATGATACCGAGCATTTCAATGGGTCTCTGATAGGTGAGGAGGTATTACCTGTATCCACCATCATAAATCCATTAAATAAGGTCTTTCGATTTTGAGTCACCAGTTTTACCTTGTCAGGCCTTAGCCTTAATCTTTTGCGTGAATGAATTGTTAGCGAACACTGAGGTGCCCTTTAAACGGGAAAAAGTTCTCCCCAGGTTAGAGAGTTACCCTCTTTCCCGAGCTAACCTGAGCGGCCTAATTCTTTATAATTTCTTTGTAAATTCATCTGGACCGTTCACATGAGATATTTTACATTCCTTTAGCTAGAAGGGTCACCCTACTGGTAGTGTTACCCTCTTTACAAAAGAGGGTGACCTTGGTACCCGGGACAACTTTGCTACGTGTAAACACTTTAACTCGCCTAACCGAGACAACTTTTTTTCGTTTCAGCATCCGTGTCCTCATTGAAACCGATAGTTGTCCCGGGTTTATAGGGACTACCTCTTTCCATATAAGCTCTCGGTGTAGTTGACTCGAGTACAAAAGTGTCCCTGCTACCAGGAACAAGTTTTTTCCCGTGTTTCAAACGACCCCTGAGTGATTTGTTGTATTTATATATGATACAAGTGTACACATTGCGATGTGTTCCTTCGCGAGTGCTGACCTATGTCTCTTTATAACCTTGAATAATTCTTCGTTTGCACGTTACGTCATCGCGGCCATGTTGTTACCATTTAACAAAAGATTTCTCATTAGCATCCATTGTTAACGGTACCACAATGGCCGCCATGTTTTTATCTTTTAACTCTCTTGGGAGTGCTTGCAACACATCAATGCTTACCCCTGAGTAGCCCTGATGCATGATTTCCACGCAGTCCGCAATCCAGTCACGTGATATTAGTGAATATTTCATCCCGGCCGTGCCCTGATTGATACGAATAAACACATTGTCAATACTGATTAACACATCAGGGCTGTACAAATACAGATTGAGTGAAGGAAGGAAGGAAGCATGGAAGGAAGAAAAGAAGGGACGAACCAACGCACGACGATCGACCCACTGAACGGAATAGCGATCGAACACACGCATGGAAAGAAAAAAAACCATGCAACACGCACGCATGAACGAACGAACGAATAAATAGAAATATAGATAAATGGGATGGGATGGGATGGGAAAAAAACATGCATAATATTATACAACAAAGTAATGACACAGAATCAAATAAGACACATTCGTCTGTTTGCACCCATCGATCGCCCCTAAAATACTTTGAAACAGTATGAGCCAGGCATACCATTGTTTCTGCATCACTTATGACTGGAGTATAACTCAAACATGCTTTCCCTATGAGCAAGAAATAAGAAAAGAAATAATTGAAAAATATGCTTCAATATATAAACATGGCATTGTAAGATCGAACAAAAAAATCCTACAAATATCTAAAAAATCACTACATCAATAAAGTATTACCTCCAAGGGCTTCGATTACTTGAACTACATGGTCTGCAAGATCCCTGTTTGAAAAACATGCAAATTCTTAAATGATTATTTATGGAATTCAAAACGTGTGTGCATATCTCTGTACTGTGATAATTAACACACTAGGAGGTAGTGTAGAGCGTGAGAGAAGCAAGCTGCATAGGGCAACACCTTTTTAAAGAGATTCATGTATATATATTTTACTTATGTATTTATTCATCTACTTTTTAATTTAAAATCAGTTTACCTGAAGTGAAAATTACAGGGCAAGATGTTGCTGTAGGGACAGGCCACAGTTATTATTGGTTTGGAGAAATCTTCATCCTATAAATGTATATGTTATATTCATTAATTACCTAATAGATGGAGACTTGGCTGATTTTAATAGAGCAAAGTCATTATACCTGTTCAACAAAATCAACAAAAAGTATTATGTCATTGTTTATATATATTGGCAAAATATAGTAATTATCACTAAACCAGAACATTATCAATTGTATTGCATGCGTAAAGGTATTGAACCAGCACCTGATACTTTCATCAATATATTTTTACAGGGAACTCAGTAATCAAGGTTTATTCAGGTGTGATTAAACATAAACAATAGTGTGTCTTAAATATTCATGTGAATTCCAAATCAGCTTATTATTATTATTATTTTGTTGTTTATTTACTAAGTTTGCATTTAGCTGATATTATGGCAGTGTTAAGTTAATGACTGCACTCTAAAGGCACAAGTGTTATGTATCAGTAAAGAAAGGTTGCTCCATTTCTTGTGGTCAGTGCTCATGCTCTGCAGCTGGGTTTCCTGTGGAAATCATCCCAATAATAAGTCTGAGCTCAATTGATATACCTTGTATCCTATTGATCGCAAGTGTGCTCTTGCACCAATCTGAAGGAAAAAAATATCAAATAAATGATTAATGGATATAATGCAATTGATTTACAAAGAAACACAGATTACCGTTTTAATCCAGCTTTTCTCGTCATTCTGGTCACCAGTCAAGACCTTGCTGTTGGACTAAAAGAACATCATCTGTTTACATCACAATCATTCATATGCTTAATAAATAATCAATGCATAGAGAAGTTAAAATCTTTTCATCTTTTCAAAATAATTCACAACCACAGGTATCCCAATGCATGGAATAACAATATGACCAAGAGGGAAACATTATACACAGAAATATCCAACAGAAGAACAGCATTCTGCTTAATCACATGAATCATTCTTAATCATTCTTGAATCAATTATCAATGGATAAAGCAGTTAAAACCTTTTTTAATTCATGTCCACAGGAATCCCAATGCATGGAATAACAATATGACCAAGAGGGAAAAATTATACACAGAAATATCCAACAGAAGAACAGCATTCTACTTAATCAAATGAATCATTCTTAATCATTCTTGAATCAATTATCAATGGATAAAGCAGTTAAAACCTTTTATAATTCATGACCACAGGTATCCCAATGGAATATCAATGTGGTGGAGTACAAACTAACCACACTTAGAATTAGAGTTTGAGGATTTACTGCATTTGGGATCCCTGTGGCACAGGGATCATTAAATCAAAATAGTTTAAATTTTGCTTCTAAATTCTGTCCTGAGCAGTCAGTCTTCAAAAACACAGGGATCCCTAAGATTAGCCTGTGGGTGCATGAATAAGGAAAAATACATTGAACTATCCAGCTGATCTGAAATAGTGAAGTAGAAATGATGTCACTGGAAAATTAATGTGTCCTAGCTGAAGCAAGTGAAAATTGACCAGCAAAAATGAATATAAACATGCCCATCATTGCAATTTTCACAATAAATTAACTCATTAGTTGTCACTGTTGTCAACCTTTTATTAACATTTTTGTTTTTCTCATTTGATGGCCTTATTTCAAGAGGAAAAGTGACACCCAGTTTTGCAAATTTTGATCCTGATTGGCTAACATTCTCTCAGGTCAGCTGATTCCAATTTTAATCTTTTTCTCAATCACTGGAGTGAACACATTTGCCAGGTCTCAAAATGTTTCTTTTCTTTTGGGTGCATAATGCTTGAATTTCCATAATTTGAATATTTTTTGTGCAAGTTCCAAGTATTAAAAAAAGTGATGAAATCATATCATTCATTTTTGTAAGCTTATAAAACAATTGAGACCTCTTGGTTTTAAGCTTCCAATCTCATCAATCTACTGTTCAACATTCTTAAAGAATTGTCTAAATTGTTTTTAATGGCAGAAGCCAAAATACAAAATATTTTGGGCATTGGGCCATGTAATTATGAAAATGAGTCAAAATGTATATCTTATCGATTCTCAAATAGATAATGTAAATAAATCAAATCATACTTCTCAAGGGAATTACATAAGTTAACTGGAATGGAGAGTTCCATCCAATTACCTAGAGTTTAATTTATCCTAGAGCAGCAACAAAATACAAAATACATTACTATTTATTCCAGAGGATATTAAGTACAGTACTTTTTGTTGCTCGCTCTATGTAGCTCTTGCTAATCAAGGATGCAAACTTGAAAGTGTACGTATGTTTGCATGAACATCTCTGTATGTGATAATGGGTCATACTAACCTTCAAGTGGCTTAGATTTTTGGCCATCTTATAACTTGGAGAATGTCTGCTCAGAAAATAAAATAAACTGTCCAATTCAAAAACTAATAATTAAAAATACCCTTTGCCCTTGTCTTCAATCACGAGACTCATAAAAATATAACACTTTTGGTTACCCTGGGTTAGTATGTTAGAGTGTGCCTGTGAACCAGTCCAGGAACGCCTGCTTGTTTATCACATATATGGCATGAGATGGTGTGATATAAGACATGCTAATATTGTCACGGTTTATTGGACGTTAGAAATGACTCAAATATGAACAAGGCTTTAATTTTTACGAGGTTTAACCCAGGTAGATGTGCTGGATTTTATCGATTGAGCCATTTATGCAGAGCAAAATCCAGTGTAAGGTCTGTGAGATGGAAAACTTCACAAACTCAAGTTAGCAAAGAAGTTTCAAGAGTATGGTACTGGTCTCTACCTCTTGCTGTTGGAGTTGGGTATTCAGTATATATTGCAAAGCCTTGGGATGTTGTGAGAAGACGAAAATTCAGAGTCGGAGTTGAAGGAATTGGTCGATTTTTTAGGTAATTTGTTATTTTTGACAACCTTCAAACTTTGTATTTGATAGGCTGTAATTTTGTTCGTAAGTACTATTTAGCAGTAAATAGCACTAATTAAACAAAAGAAAACAATATAATTAGCATAAAATAACACTATTTAGTGATATTTATGTTGCACACTTTTAGTGTTTGTACTCTACTACGTTTTTTTATTTTTATTTTTATTTTTTATTTTTTACGTTTATCGCATTTTCTGTTCTATAGTATTTACTGTTTTTTTATGCTGTACCAATAAGACGAAAAAATCCTGTTATCGTTGACCTTAACAGCGCTTCTCAATCACACACTTGAAATCTTTCAATTTGCCATATCGTGACGAAGTAGGTTTTGGTGGACGTCAATCAATTGATGCATTTCCATGCCATTCCATAAGAACGTGCCCTAAAAAGCTTTGTGTTTTACGACAACGCTGGGAAACACTTTGATTTGGGTCCACCAAAACTCTATTATGTCGCAAAATCATTTTCATGATTCTGCACATGTAATTGAGAAGCGCTGTAGAGTGCTGTGGAATTTTATGATCTTCTATGTATCTATAATATCATAAAACTGTTCTCCAGCCCTATAGCCCAGTGGCAAATTTCCGGGGGAGGTCATAGGGTGCCTATACATCCCCTTCTAGCTTGGAATTAGTTGGTCAGCTTAAGCATTGAATGTTTTTAATTGCTAATAAAAAGGTGCATCGTTCTTGATTTATTTAGTGAACCCTACTAGCTTCAAAATCCTAGATCTGCATAAATAGAAATAGCATATGTATGTATGTGTCAGCGATTAATAGATATTGAAAATAAAACTATTGTTGTTGTTTTTTTCAACAGATCATTTTACATTGGACTTTCAATATCAATAGACTACTGGTGGTCACTGCATGGATTAGACCCTGTAAGCTTTACAATATTGAAAGCAAGAAATAGGAAGCTTTTTCTGTGCTTATATTTCAATGATACAGCACACAGGAAGTGACAAACATTCCTTGCTTTATTACTGAATGGAGCAGGAAAGGGGGGAGAGGGTTTGGGAATCGCCCGTAAGCTGTTAAATTGCTAATGCTCTTTTTTTTCCAATTCTTTTATTTTTTTCAAATTTAATTTAGGTTTCTTCTTCTTCTCCTCCATGTTATTGAACATAAGTTGTCTAAATTATTTTTTTCCTAGGAGGGAGAAGCATATAAAAAGGCTATCAATGAGTGCCATCAAAGAGCAGCTGATAATATTGTCATTGGTGCTATACTAAATGGGGGACTTTATGTCAAACTTGGACAAGGATTGGCTTGCTTCAATCATATTCTGCCCAGTCAATATACTGATACTCTACAAGTCCTTAGAGATCAGGTAATTGTAATAATGAACTAGAAAAGAAATTCTTCCTTCCTTCCTTCCTTCCTTTCTTCCTTCCATCCTTTCTTCCCTCCTTTATTTCATTCCTTCCATTCTTCCATCCCTTTCTTTCTTTCACTTATTTTTCCTGTGTACAAAATTGGTATTTCCCCTCTACTACTTTTGAACCGCCACCCGGTTAGCTCAGTTGGTAAGAGCGTCGGTCTGTTGTGCGGGAGGTCGTTGTTCAAGCCTCACCCAAACCAACACTCAGGGTCTTAACTCAGGGTCTTAACTGAGGAGAAGGTGCTGCCTTTGTAATTACATCTGCAAATGGTTAGACCTTCACGTGGCTCAGATGATCACGTTAATGGCGGTCCCATCCCTAATTAACTAGAGACGTTAACAGAGGACCACAAATTTATCAGTTGAATTACTGTCAAGTGTTATCCTCTATAAACAAAGTTAGTTTATTTATTTATTAAATTCTGCTGTGTATAAGTAATTAATCTCAGAGAAAACGATATTAGCTAACTGTCATCTTTTTTAGGCACTGAGACATCAAATAGGAGAGGTAAGCTCAATATTAAGTAGAAAACATGCTCTTGATTTTTACTGACGTATATTTTTATTAATATGCAGCAAGTCACAATTTAATATAACTTTTCAATTTGAACATATTAATCATTTTCTGGGTCATGTGTTATTCCCTTAATGATCATTTGTTTCTTAGTGATAACCATAGGGAATTGACTGATTTGGATAACACTCTTGACATGCCATGGAATACCCCACTTGTCACTTATCCTATATTCTTGGTAAACTCACGTGCCTCATATAATGGCTAGTGTATACATAATAACAATACAAGTGAGCAGTGTGATATCCTTTGGTACCACAATAAAAATGCATGGTACAACTAGTGCATTGTGTGTATACAGTACCATTTTTCTCATAATCGCAAAGAATCAGGAAATCATATTATGACATAAACACAATATAATACAATTGGATATGTTAATTAATATATTTTACTTTAATACATATAAATGTACACAAAACTTGATGGAAGCATGCTAAACTTCAACTAAAATGAAAATAGGAAGTTTTAGATCATATTTATTATGATTGACTATGACATCAATTAGAAAATTACTTCATTTTCGTTTCAGGTGGATCAGTTGTTTTTAGAAGATTTTGGTAAAACAGCAAAAGAAATATTTGCTGAGTTTGATGAGAATCCATTGGCTGCAGCAAGTCTTGCTCAAGTGCACAAGGCTAAGACTCATGATGGGAAACCACTGGCTGTGAAGGTAAGCTAATATGGACTAAGATTAAGATGTCAAGGTATAGTTATATAGTTATTTGTTGCATATTTCATCCGGAATTTGAAATCAGGGCTCGAAATAGTGGCCTGCCAATGGCCAAATGACAGGCCAAATTTCAGGTTTGGCAGGCAAAAATAACAATGCACTACCAAATGAATAATACAATGATATGCAAAATTTACTGGAATGACCTCCTTTTACCATGCTCCTTTACTATGGCTGGCTGAAAGAAAATTCAATTTCAAGCCCTTGAAATGTAACCCTCGCAGGGCTTAAAATAACAGGCAACATTGCACAATGACCACCCATAATTAGAACTTGTTAGGTCAAATCATTGCCTTGCCCTTCATCTTTACCATACCGTTGAGCCAGAAACGAGGTATGGCCGAGCTAAAACTAATTTGGCCAGCCATCATGACTGTTGACTTGTCTGCCGTCATTTTAAGCCCTGCTTGGACCATACATAAATTATGTTAGCACAGAAAGAAAATATGCTGGGAAAATGCGCAGATAATTTTTGGGAAAATTCCATTTTGTTTTCAAGACCATTTGCTGATTGCATTCATGCCACCCATACTGCATTTCGGGCTTGGTATGCAACAAGCAATATGCCACACAGGCTTCTCCAACATTTTTATGACATAGCAATATATTTTCGAGTTTTTGTTTTCGGTCGACACAATTCGTCTTCCTGTTGATCCTAGATTCTCATCTCCACAGGTGCAGTACATAGATCTAAGAGATCGTTACGATGGCGATTTATGGACACTAAAGGTTCTTCTTGATGTGATTGGGTGGATGCATCCAATGTTTACTTTTGCTTGGATTTTGGATGTAAGTACTGAATATATCTTATATCTTTCTGAAGTGATTAGAAACTAGCGGTGGTGTTTTTTTTGGGAAGGGGGGGGGGGGGGGTGAGGGGGATGAAGCATCATATCATCGGCTACAGTTGATGGCAGTTGAAAGTGTCAAAGTCCATTTTTTCTCTCTTCTCATTGGCTAAGAGGACGCCACATGGTAGATCTGCAACATCTCTAAGCAGGCAACAATACATTTGTTCGCGAAATCGAAAGTGATATTTCTGCTTCACCTCAGGAAAACACCATCTTCTCTGGACCATAAAATGGATATTTCATTTACATGAGATGGCATTGCAGTGCACTCTTTCGGGGCTGTTTTAGGTGATATATTTCCAAGATGGCGGCAGTGGCGGCCATTTCGTCCCTTTTTCCTCCTAATATTGCCTCGGAATATGGCTACGAATTCAAATAAAGCCAGGGAATCAAACCCGTGTCGCATTGCCGATGAGAGGCGAGAGCTCTCACTACGCCAAGCGGACTAAAATTCTTTGTTTGGCAGGATATGAAAGACACTCTCAGACAAGAGCTGGACTTCGAGCTCGAAGGGCGGAATGGAGAGAGATGTTCCAAGGAGCTTGCTCACCTTGGATTCGTACATGTACCCAAGATATACTGGGATATGACCAGTAAGGTAAGTACTGTACTATAAATAAAGAGACGACCCGTCAGCCATACATACATATATAGGCATGGACCACACAGTGGAAGTAGGTGGGGTCTCATCTCATTGCTACTAACACTTCTTTTATGTCCTGCAAACCTTCGGGACGGGACCTCTAAAACTTCTCTTTTAAAAGAATAATAAAATAATTTACCCTTTAAAAAACACTGCCTACAGCACATGCGCGCATTTCCAAGTTTTCACTACAGCTTTATGTTTTTCGATCTGTTTGAACTTTGTACCTTGATTTTACGACGAATATTACCGCTCAAGAATATCGTTTTTCGTATCTAATAGTCTATACAAAGTTAATCTTAAGTATAATTGTTGAGTGTGCTTGAATTGTGTTGTGCGCGCTTTTTTGGCTGATTTAGGATCGTGTGAGTCGTAAAATGACTTACCACATAAATGACGGTATGGTTAATTGCCTTCCCATTGTATTTTTCAAGCAACCACAACCCTTACAGTACTTACGGTTACGCCTTTGAGATACGGTATGGCTACATAACAGTACGACTACGAATTTACCATATCGTTTCCCACTCATACGAAAACCGTTTTGCCTAACGAGTAGCGTTTGGAATTTTGTAAGTTCTCTAATTTTTTGTATAAATTTATTTTCCCCTAGCGAGTTCTAACAACCGAATTTATTGATGGATGTCGAGTTGATGATGTCGATAAAATAAAGGCTGCTGGTCTTGATGTTAGTGATGTAAGTGTAAAGGTCCTCACAACCGTCAATATTAAGAACTTTAGGAATTGCAAAGTCTACGACGGGGACGTCAACCGGTATAGAATTTCGTCGTGGAATAACTCTTTAGGGTTCTGTTCATTGGAGATTTCATTCAAAACATTGTCATTTAAATCAACCAGACTCGTACCCAGTTGCTTCTCTTGTCTTATTGATCTCACGCTGTGGTTGATGGGAAGGATTTAGTGAGTTCCCGGTGCATACCGCGCCCAAAAAAGCCTAAAACAAATGACGACTGGGTACGAGTCTGTAAGTCAACTCGTCCACAGGGAAGACAGAATTTTAAGGCACGGAACCGCAGAGAGAAGTTATTTAAACTTCCGTTTGATGTAGCAGTAGTGTATTTTTTGCAAGTCCTAAAGTCTCTTTGTTACGCGTGTACGTGTTGTAACTCAATGTAGTAAGTATCCTACTCGTAACTACTCTAACTCGCGCGCATGCGCAATCGTACTAATTGTCAAAAACATGCAGATAATTCAGAATCGTTGTCACGACGAAGTAGGTTTTTGTTGGACGTCAATCAAAGTGTTTCCATGGCATTGTGGGAAAAAGTTTCAATGCAACGCCTAATGAATGACGCGGAAACGCCTTAATCGACGTCTACCAAAACCTAATTCATCGCGATGAAGGACACGGCTTAAGAACCGCTAAGCATGCGCGAAAATTCGAAAAACAAGATGGCGGACGTACGAGTGTTTTCCGTGCTTCAGAACACTCATATTTCTTTACCCCCAGCGTTTCAGTTTGACTGTGATTGGAGATAGAGAGCACGTATATTAATCTGTAGACCCTATTGAAAATGTCCGTGGCCTTTGGAAGAACATATCGCGGTGAAGACGATTCCCCTCGTGCTTTTGAGAACATGCATAAGATGAATTATTGGTTTTTCTTTTCTTAGGTTGCTGCCAAGATGATCAAAGCTTTTGGAGTACAAATATTCCATACTGGGTTTTTACACGGGGACCCTCACGCAGCTAATGGTTTGTTCAATTATTGAGGCTTTGCGCTTTGCACCATCACGTGATAGCAACCATGACAGGAGGCAGCAACAAATGAACCTGGTCTAGTCTGATTTACATGAGAAAGAATAGCTGTTGAGCCGGCAATGAAAAAAATCCTTTTGTTTTAAGAATCATATAAGTGAGGCTATCGGGTGGATACAATGCTTGATGTCGCTTTTGCATCTCATTTAATTTGCATGCATCTATAATAAGACGTGGGTTCGAATCCTGCCAAGGGCATTTGATATTTTTCTCTTATTCTCTCTACTTTATAATAACTACTGTTCTGTTTCCCAAGGGGAAAATACCACTCTAATGTTGTGTCTCCTGTCATGGCTGCCATCACGTGATGGCCCAAAGCCTCTTTTGACTTCTTATTTTAGCTACTATCGTTACCAAACTGCATTCACAAGCAAAGAGAGCCCACCTAGAAAAAAAAGGGATATGAAAATAAATTCAGGGGGGAAAGAATTTTTATTTACACATACTCGAAGTCCAAAAACTCAGATTTATTTTTCTTTTTTTAGTTTTTGTGCGTCAAGGAAAGGACAAGAAGGCAGAACTAGTGATATTAGACCATGGTCTTTATGAACACCTAGAAAAAAGGTATGGTAAACTAATACTCTTTCCAATAATCCAGTTATAGTTTAAGAATCTTTTTCAGTTCGCATGCGCTTTGATCCCAAACTTCTCACCTTCTTTTGTTTAAATCGTCTTTTTTCGGGTTAAATTCGCATGCGCACTGAAAACGATATTTAAGCTATGAACTGGTTTATCATTCTATTAATTATGAGCCAACTCATGGTTTCGCCTTATACATTAGCGAACCGCAATCGTTGCATCAGTTTTCCTAGTGACTGTTGCTACGTCGGTCAAGCTCGAATGTGTTGCATCAGCTTTCCTAGTGACTGTTGCTACGTCGGTCAAGCTCGAATATCTTATGAATTCGAGTTTGTTGGTCGGACATTCTGTATTCCATTGGGAAAACTATCTATTGATTAGCCGGAGACTCAAGCATACCGGGGATCGGTCAATTGTTTTTCTTCAATATATATCATATATAAATGACATAAATATATATATTCTTCTCCTTTGTTCTATTTGTTATTGATCACCGGAAGAAACTCAGTTGAAACAAATAAATCTTAATCGAACATCTCACCTGTCTAACAATATTAAATCTAGCAATAAAGTACGTTTTTAATAACGATAATATAATATAAAAATAAGAAAGAAGCTTGATCTTTTTAAGGAATAAATTTATTAAATTATTACTTGTATAAGTGTTGGTCTTCTAAGGCTTCGTTTATTCATTTAAAAGAAGGACTGTTTCCTATTGACTTTCTACGCATCCTCCTAAAAAAGCTAGCTCTTTCAAATAAACTTTTTTCTTCTTACGTGTACATCAATATATTGCTAACGTCATGCTGTTTCTGTTTATGTTAGTATATTAAGCCGGTTCTCATAAGCCAGGGTCCTTTATAAAGTAATCATGATTAAATCAGTTTTTCACAAATTTACTGATTAATTTCCCCCTCTCTCACACCTGCTAACATATCAAATATTCCAGAAAGAAATGTTATACCGATTTAGTTGATACTGAGAATAGCAATGGATCTCTCTTGCTTCAACAAAATATTAAACGGAACCCTATATTCTGCCAGAATCTTTGGTGTTATCGCCTGCACTACTACAGCCATTCCAATCACATTGCTGAACGCTTTGGTTCTTATTGCCGTATGGAAAACCCCTGCCCTTCACAAACCATCGCAAATCCTCCTCGCAAACCTTGCCTTGACAGATCTCTTGGTTGGTGTTTTTGCATGCCCTTACTTCACATATCTACACCTTGCCATAATCAACAAATGGTATATATCCTTTTGCTTTTTGTCGAAGATATTCATAGTCCTTATTTACATCCTCTGTGCGGTCAGTCTTTACACTTTAGCCATTATTAGTATTGACCGATTTCTAGCTGTCAAACTCAAGTTTACCTATGGAACAGTTGTCACCAACAAACGTCTTATCATTGCTTTATTGTTTTGTTGGCTCGTCAGTGGCACTTTGTATGTTGTCGCTATTATTTTTTTTGAAAACATTCCAAGTGATGCAGTTTTCATACTGTTTGCCGTGTATATTGCTGTGATCCTATGCACGATCACAATATTTTACTCAATGGCCTTTTACCATTTGAAGAAAGTATCTTCACAAGTATTTACGAGCGACCCCAACGACCCTGTTCCAAATGCAACGCAAGCCTTTGATGTAAGCAAATATCGACGATCTCTGCATACCATGGTTATTGTTCTTCTTGCAATCTTTATATTCTTTTTGCCATACTGCTGTGTTTCAGCTTTACGAAGTGCTTTCGAAAGCGAAATAACTAACAATTTGGGTGTTCTTACATCACTTTTGATAGTCTTTAATTCTTGTGCTAATCCAATTCTATATTTGTGGCGAATGAAAGACCTTAGACAAGCTGTTAAAAATACAGTAAGAAACATTTTGAGATTACAGTCTTGATTTCAGCTTGCTATTATCCGGTTATTAAACGACATCCGTGATCGTCATCAACTTGAACAATCTCGCCCGCGCTAAATTATACGTATAGCTGAGAGCACGTCGTACGCATGGGTTTTAGGTGCATTCTATCTAGCATAAAGTTAGAGCTGTTCCATTTTCCTGAATATGTACGTTCTACTGTTCTGTTCACGTACTACAAGGATTAAGACTAGCAGCAGTAAGGGGGATCCGCGATCGATGCCAAAGATATACGGGTTTAACCCGGGGAATTACGAACGCGGGTACAGCAGATTTACGGAAATTCCGCGAAAAAGTCCCTTACTGCTGCTCTGTTGGGGTCGCAAACGAAGGTTAAAATATCCTTCATATATAATGGATACCATCAAAAGTATCAAGAACAAGACTGTGCGCAAACTTAGAACCCAGGTTCTGGACAGGTTAGACGCAGACTTTGCCTTTACGACATTTATGGAAGGTAATACGGATGAGACTATGACGCAGGAAAGAGCAGAACAGATAATCGACCTAATGCCCGAGGGTAATTACCGTTTGGAGTTGACCTTTATAAAGTATCTGGACGGGGAATGGATTATTGAAAGGGGCCGCAATCCCATTAGAGCGTCTGGTAAAAAGAACCTGTTCGTCTTAAGTAAGGCTACCAACCCGGGAGCATTAGAAGGAATTGACATGTTATTCTATGAGGTTGCTTACCCTGTTACAGTGGTAATTTACGGGGCGTATGAAATGCCCACGCCAGATGTAAAGAAGTTACAACCAATGCGACATCCTGGTAACTGTGTTGGTAAGCTAGTCCGGGAATTCTTTGAAGATGCTTCCCGTGGTGGTAAGTTAACCTTAAAGCGCCGAGAAGCCATTCGAAAGTGGGAGCATTCTACCCGCAAGACTGGAGGAACCATAGCCAATATTAAGAAGTTGGAAGTGGCATTAGAGCGGCGTATACACGTTAAAGATATCACAGACGGGTTTATTTACTCTGGGACTCACAAATATGGAGGTAGAGGAGCTCCTATTGTTATCTACCAACATAATGGGCACGCTTGGCGGGAACTAAGGTTTCCTAAGAAGGTTAAGACCTCAGTCTACAAAGTATCTCCGTTAGCAGACTTGGTTCATGAGAATTCCATCTGGTTAATGGACGCAGAACGTAGGCAATTTATGACACAAGACGGTACTTTGTATAGACCCGAAATGGAACAGCTGAAGATAGACAGCGTTTGTGAAGACCTGGGTGAAGATTTTCCCGAAGTATTAAGTTCTCGTTCCCTGGACTTCTTAGCCGCAAAGAAGCGTAATGGCTGGAAGCCGACTCCTAGCGACCTTCCAATTCCAAAAGCCTGCATAGAACATGGTCACGGAGGTCTTTGGAATATGGAATACGACGAGGACGAGTATGTCTCGCTGGATATGAAACATTGTTACCCTGCGTCTTTCAAAGGCCTAGGAGATTGTAAAGAGTATTATGACCGTTACGGACATCCGGGCAGCCAATTCTTTAGGGTAGCTTTGGATGGTACGTACGATGCCCCAGCAACAGGATTCGTTAGATTGACCAGCTGGAAGCTAAAGAAGGGATTACATCCCATAATTTACGCGTGGTATGGGAAGCATCTGCAAGAAAAGGAATGGATCCCTGTGCCGCTATTAAAGTTCCTTGAAGAACGGAAACTCCTTACGTACGCTGCTCATGAGGCAATATTATGTCGTCGGGAGTTTACCAAATGGTTGCCAGAAGACAATGCTACCGCCCGCATAGTTATTGGTAAGTTCACTCAGGGCGCAAAGGAAGGGGAGAAGCACATGCAACGCCGCTTAATCACAGATAAAGGAGAATTAAGCTTCCTCGTGCAACGAGCTCACGACCAAGGTTCAATGGTGTCAGTAGAGAAGTGGGATTATTTCACAGATTCCCTGCAACAATGGAATGCCTTGTGTTACTATCAAGACCACAGACCGCAGTATTACCATCTGCGTGCTAGCATGTTAGCTTACGCCCACATTAATCTCTTAGCGATGTTGCTGCGGTTTGACAAGGAAGACATTCCAAGAGTAGCTACTGACTCTTTGTACGTCAAACCTGCAGTGCTTGAAAAGGTGCAAGAGTTCTACACCGACGACGAATTAGCAGAAAGCGGGCAATGGAGGGTCAAGGACGAAGAGATAAAGGCCTGGCGAGCAAGAGTAACCTACGACGGTAATCATACTAAAGGAACGGTAACCCCGACTGGGGAACCATTACCAAGTGTCACAGACCCCATTTCTTACCACCGCTTCTCTTATCTTTACGGAACAGGAGGCAGTGGTAAGACTACCAGAGTCCTGCAACTATTCCCTAAAGTAACCGTATTAACTCCTACACATCGTTTAGAACGCGAACTCGCCGCTAAGGGCTTTGAAGCACAAACTTACCATAGTTTCTTTCGTTGGAATGGCACTAAATGGGTCCCAGAAGCTATTCATGATATTCCTCCTGTGATCTTATGGGATGAAATCTGTACTGTGCCCTTAGAAATCCTAAAAGAGTTCGTAGACTTCCTAAAAGGTAAGTGCCAGGTAATCTTCGCAGGAGATCCTTGCCAGCCACCCCCAATAGCAGGGGAAATGCCCCACGAATGGTTAAAAGGAATGGTAGATTACGCAGAGGAAATTAACGCCGATTACCGTAGCAAGGATCAAGTAAGGAACCTCAAAGCGGAACTAAGGGGCCTTACAGACGCTCAGCAATGTAAAGTACTCCGTAAGAGAGTACGAGCCAAGTCCTATGAGGAATTCATACAGGCCTGGAACCCCAAAGATGTTGTCTTAAGTAGTAAGCGTGCTTCTCAGGCCCGTATTCAAAAAGATCTGTTAAATATTCACCGCGAAAGATTCCCCACTAATCTCGTACCCGTTTGCTATAAGCCCCGAGATACCAGAATGCAGAAAAGAGACGTACGGGTACCTGGCACTGACATTACTTTAGAGAACGCAGTTACCCACGATAAAGCCTGGGTGCAAATGAAAGACGTAGAAAGGATTACTTCCCACCCCGATTGGAGACTTGGTTACTGCATGACGGTACATAGTGCCCAGGGATTAACCGTAAAAGAAACGATGTGGATCATAGACCAGCGTTTGTGTTGGAGTAACTTAATTTACACCGCCGTAAGCCGCGTAGAATACGCCAAGCAATTGAAAAGAGCTTGGGGTGCGCAACTGCGTTACGATAAGACCCCAGAAGACGTAGCCAAAGAGAACATTACGAAGAAACTCCTTCGCTACAAGCGCCACGACGAAGAAAAAAATATGACGTTCGACCTCTGCGTGGACGACGTCTATAAGAAAGGGGCACGGTGTGCCAAGTGTAACATACCTCTACTATGGAGGTTTGACCCAAATGACGATCAGCAGTTCTCCGTGGATCGCATAAATAATAAACGCGGGCATTGCAGAGGCAACGTAAGACTGACATGCCTAGAGTGCAATCGGGCGCGCGGAGCTGCGCTACTCTGAGTCTTTGGGGACTATGAGCAGCTCTTCCATGACAAATCCGCGACTTGGGCCATTTAGGTAATACAACACGGGTTGCCCTTCCTTGGTGACGGACTTCGAAATCTCATACGTTTCCAAAGACCAGTTAGGATCCGTGGCTCTCTTACTGCCACCTTCGAGTTCCCCCGGCTGATAGAGGTATCTGACCACTATGTCGCGGGGTAGCTTTTTTTCCTTCAGTCCGACCGCCCTCGAACTTCTGACGTAGGACTTGTGTTCCACGTGTTTCTTCTTCATAGCATCCTTGGGTTTTATTCCCGTAGTCCTGGCCGCCTCGTTGTTCAAAGCCGCGATGACCTGGGGGAGCCTCTGAGTCCATTCCCTGTTGCGTTTGGAGGGATCTTCCAGCTCTTTCCAATACTGGTATCCGAAGAGACGCTCGGCCAGGGTCTTATTGAATCTTTCAACAATGCTCTGACCCCTGTGGTACTCTGCTTCGGCTCTCCTAATCTTAGTGCTGTGGTCTTTCAGGGTCTTAGTAACCACGCCCATGAACTCCGTCCCCGCATCCACTTGCAGAAGCTTGGGCCATTT
This sequence comes from Actinia tenebrosa, assembly GCF_029948245.1. NCBI lineage: Eukaryota > Metazoa > Cnidaria > Anthozoa > Actiniaria > Actiniidae > Actinia > Actinia tenebrosa. The sequence continues at coordinate 8,337,612 of NW_028292579.1, read as the reverse complement.
CAAAACGCGCTTATAAATCCTACTCAGGGCTTCTGCGACTTCCCCAGAATCCTTGCTGGTTATGGGTTCGGCGTCCTTGTATCTGCTTGCGATATCAACTACGGTCAAAGCGTATCTATAGGTCTTCTTTCTCACCTTGTCGTGCGGTAAGAAAAGCAAATCCGCCTGATGAACTTCATTAGGGGTATTTACGGTAAAGCTGGGCCTGGGAATGTACTTGGGCACGGGAAGATAAACCTGCCAGAGGGTTTGTTTTCTTAGCCAGTTCTTAGCCGTTTCTTCTGATACCCTGGCCGCGGTCGCGAGTTTCTTAATAGCCGACGCTCCTTTCCAATAGCCTTCAGGTCCATAGTAAATCCTTTTGAGTTTGTCCTCTACGCGGCCCATTATATGAATTCCAGGACGAGATTGATCTTTCGCCCGTTGAAATTCACCGTCTTTCCGTCCACCTTAATGGCGATGTTTATGCTTTCTACCAAATTAGATAAGTCATAGCTCAAAGAAATGGGAGTGTATTCTACCAGGTCAAATGGATTACCCTTAGGTAGGAATTTGGACATAAGAGAAGACTTTTCTCCATTGTTGTAACTATGAACCAAGTCGCAATAGACTTCATAAGAGGATGCGACTTTCCATTTTACATCATATGTACTGCCGCTATTTATCGTGGTACTAGTAAGGCCCAGGAGTTCAACCAATGAACTGTCCTTTAAATTAGCGCTTCCACTATTTTTCTTGAATTTCATTTCATGGGGTAATCCTGTGGTAAGAGTATATCCATGCTTTGCTAGCTCCTTAGCCAGCGTTATGGGGGTGTAATGGGAATCTGGTAACTTTGGCTTGGTGCCGGAAGTTCCGACGACAAAGCCATTGACTAAATTATACCAAGAATTGTACAAAGAGCAACTAACCAACCGAACCCTTTCCGCGCGGATGGGGGGATTCAGATAAGTGGTAAAGTTATTCTTGTCGCTTTCCAAAAAGACGATCATTATATTCTAGGCGCCAAAGGCGCCACTAGAGGCTAAGCGCAGCTTAGACTAAATATGCCAAGGCCACGCCTCCCGCCAGCCCTGCGATGCCAACAAATACCAGCTCATTGTCTTTTTGTTTCTTAGAAGGCTGGTAGTAATTCTTGAACTGAGGCTTTCTCATTCTAAAGTCGGGATGCGCCTGCGCATAGAGCTTAAAGGCGTAGTCTGTGTTTTCGAAGTTCTTATCCGCCTGCATTTTGTCTTGGTAGTTCTTGTCCAACCAATCCCGGTAGGCTTGTCTCTTCTTATTCCAAGCCTCCACGTCTCGCTGATATTTCTCCAGCGCTAAGTCGTGTCTTTTCCTTTCGGCGTTAGATTCTGCGTTTCTATCACCGCTAACTAATTTATCCAGATATCTACCACCATAATTAGCCCCTGTGAATGCTAAGGCTGCAATAACTCCACCTGCGACTAAGCTAACCATTATATATTACGCCGTAGGCAGGTACTTTTCCTTCCGTAGGTAATCCTTTAGCATGATAGCCCCGCCAACGGCAGCGGTCATCTTAGCAAAATTAGCGAAGCTCTTGCTTGGGTCTTCAGTAAAGTCTTCTTTGAGCACTTTCTTACCTACCCAACCAATACCCGCAACGATGGAAGTAATAATAGCTGCTTCTTCAACAGTTTTCAACAACGCGGTCGACATTATATTACAAAGCGAGAAGGAAAATCTAGGTCGCCACGGCACGTGGTGATGAATCTACTCCATTTCAGGGATCTTACTTTTTCTAACCTCCACGGGCGCGTGATATGTTGCGGCCTCCCACTTTACTTTTGGCTTCGTAGCCCGCCATTGTAAGTAGAGGCTGCCTGCTGCTATAGCAATTCCTATCGCGCCAATGACGTAGCCGGGATTCCAAAAGGATTCCTCTTCTTTTTCCTCCACCTTTTCCTCTTTCTTTGCTTTGTTCTTCTTGTTCATCTCCGCGAGCTTCTTCCCCGCGGCAACTCTGCCTGGAGATTTAGCCTTGGTAATCTTCTGCTCCTCCTGAGGTTGCTCTGCCTTCGACTCTGGTTCACTCATTTATATCTAAGGACTTGAAGGACTTGATAAGTACTTGAGAATGACTTAAGGACGACTTGACGATGACTTGACGATGACTTGACTAAGTACTTGACTAAGTACTTGAGAATGACTTAAGGACGACTTGACAACGACTTGACTAAGTACTTGAGGCGACTTGATCAGGTACCTCAGCAAGTGCCGCCTGGAAGACCTTTTCGACTTCTCTGTCCTTCTTGAAGTCCTTCCAAGACACCAGTACCTCCTTCAAGTCGACATGCTGAGCTACGTGAAGTGCCGCAGAGGCGACTGCCATTAACTTACCGCACTTCAAAGACAACCAGCCGCAGGTTATCTTAAGTTCTTGGGATATGACATAGTCCTCGCTTATGTCCTTCCGTAGTTGCTCCACGTCGTCTATGGGCAGCGCAAGTCCAAGCAATTTAGTCGCAAGTCGGATAGCGGAGTCTGCTACGGCGTCCGTGGTCTTACTTGCAAGGGCGGCCTCGTACCTCTTATGGAACTTCTTAACCTCCTCTTCTGACAACTTATTAACCTGCTCATGGGTAAGTTCCTTGCCTATCATTTCTTTGCACTTCCCCGAAGACACAAGGATGTTGAGTTGTTCCTTGAGGTTACTTTCGTCTAACTGTGTGGGGACTTCATCTAAGAGCTGCTCAATGTCCATATACATTAGGAATCATAGATTCCAACCGTGTAGGGAAACCTCAAAGAAAAGATCATCTTGGAATGTTGGTGCGTTTTTAGGTGCCGCATGTATTCGTGTAACTGTTCCTTGGATATCTCACCGCCGTAGTCGCTTAAGATGGTTTCCAGGTCAGACTTACTTGGAGTATAAAATACTACGAGTGAACCTATGTTTTCCCTGAAGGGCTTAGAGACGCTGGTAAGCTGCTGCGAGAGCAACCAAACGCTGATATTGTCATGCCTACCACTAAAGGCAAGCTTCACTAATTCGGAGGTGCGTCTTTTTACGTCGTCCCCACAGGCAATGTCATCCAATATGAGGAGCGTCTGCGTATTCTTGGGGAATTGTTTGTGCCAAAACTTAAGATGTCCAGATAACTCGTTAGGATCTAAGATATCTACAAAGAAGTCGTCGTCTTTCACTCCTATGCCCGTCCAGGTGCGGTTATTCACGTAGGTGGGACAAAGTAGCACTATGTAGTCGAAGCGGTATCTAAAGGGTCCTAATAGCTGCTCCACGACGAACTGGGTCTTTCCGCAGCCGGTGGGTCCTACTATCAGAGCATTGCAGGGAATATGGTTCGGATCCATTATATATACGATGGACCCAGTGGACGCAGTTAGAAGGATTGCCACCGACGCAAAAGATAAAAGAGACACCATAGAAATGCAAAGGGAGGAGATAGACCGGTTAAAGGAGCGCGTGCAGGAATTGTACGATGAAATGTGCGGTCTGAAGCGCGCAGAAAGGTTTGGTGCGCTCTTGACGATGGCGGGCTGGGCTAAGGAGTCCGTTAAGGACTTCATGCGATATCCCCCGTAGAATGTTAACAATAAGGTTAAATCTTTGTTAAGGATGCCTGGAAACTATTTAAAAAGTGTCTCAGAATGTTGACGTTTAGGTTAAATCTTTGTTAAGGATGCCTGGAAACTATTTAAAAAGTGTCTTAGAATGTTGACAATAAGGTTAAATCTTTGTTAAGGATGTTAAATGGAGGCTAAGATATTGTTAAGTATATATGGACTGCTCGTTGTGTAAGAAGGTGTTCAGCACCAAACAAAGACTTCAATACCACGTTCGTCGCGGCGTTTGTACAAAGAAACCCCTTAGCCGCGCTTGTAAGGATTGCGGTAAGGAATTCAGCACCGTTCAAAAGATGCAACAACATCAGGATAAACGCATTTGTGGGCTTTGTAAGGACTGTAATAAGGAATTCCACAACCCCTTCGAAATGCAGCAGCATCTGAAAAGGGGCGTCTGTAATCGAACCAGACAGTGTAGTTTCTGTAATAAGATACTTAGTAGTCGTCAACGTTTACAGACGCACCGGAGAACACATGAAGTGAATTATCGATTTCTCTTTGGGGCGTATGACTTGGAAGGCGTGGATTGCTACCAATGTGCGGATTTGATGTGTCGCTGCCCGCATAAAGAGGATTACTTAAGGAATCGCATAGATTACCATAAGAAGATAGTCCGTACTTTCCCCTCTTTTGAACGCGCCGAAGGCGTTCCGTGGACTAAAAGGGAGTATTGGAGGCAGGAGTGCGATCGTTGTGGTTGTGTTAGAGAAGAGGAACATATCTTCAACTGCCTTAACAAAGATTTAACCTAAACGTCAACATTCTAAGACACTTTTTAAATAGTTTCCAGGCATCCTTAACAAAGATTTAACCTAAACGTCAACGTTCTGAGACACTCTTTGAAATAGCATTTCTTGGGGCCTTTAATAGTAAGGTAGGGTTTGCGCAAAGAGTCTCAAATCCCATCCTTATTTTTATTTATTATTATTAAGGATAATGAATAATAATAAATAAAAATAAAGACCCCTTTAATGGGGCCTTGCAGAGTCCCCTAAGTATATGGTAGCCTACTTCACGGCATTCTTTGGGGCGCCCTAATCACCCTTTCAATATATGGACTGTATTACGTGCGAACTACCTGCCGACTGCATTACCCCTCGTAAGCCGCCGATACCCAAGCCGCGTAAAAAATACACCTGCCTTCATTGCGACAGGGTATTCTCCGAAGGATCCTTTGTGGGGCATTGGTGCTCCGCGGATCCTAAAGCGCAGCGGACTTTAGCAGACGCGCTTAACTACAAAGAGGAGATGGAGTGACTGTTCTTTCAATGTCAAACTTCCATCGGCCATTTACCTTACCATAGCTGCGTAAGTGGGTGAATTCCTCGCCCTGAATTACGTACCGCACGCAATCCGGCGCCCAAAGGGAATATTCCTTGCCTTCTAAGTCTTTGAGGACTAACCGTAAACGGTCGATGTCTTCGAAGACGACGTAATTTTTTATTTCGTATGCTTTACCGCAAATCAGGTCACGCCAGTGTATTTGGTTGACGATCATTATATCTATGAAATATTCTTAAATGCGTTGCCCTTGTCTCCGTAGTCTTGAAGCGTTTGCAGCACCACCGACAGGGAATACGGATGCCTTCCGCGTAGTTGCTAAGGGCACGACAGATGACGTCATAATCGTTGCTAACCATGGTCAGGTAACCATTCGCGTCATACTGCGAAATTATCTTGCGTTGGTCTGCGGAGAGTATGCCATTTCCTTTCGGCGTCTTTAATTCGATGCAAAGCCCTTCATACCTTAAATGCGCGTTCAGTATTAAGAGGTCGGGTTGACCCCTTTGATAACCCTTCTGCCAGCATTTTATGCGTTTGCTGTCAGAATCCTGCAATTCCCCTAAGCCGGGCGCTATGAGCATCTGTGGGTAGAAGCGGCGTATGTAGTCCACGACTTTCTTATGCAGGTCAAACTCATTTTCCATTTTGAAGACTAACTTGTTAGGACTATCGAACCGCCTTTCTATTTCATACTTACCTGTCTTTCTCAATGCGGGAAGAACGTCCTCGAGGACCCAATCCTGGAATGTCTCTGCCGTTGGCATCTTAGAGCTAAATATTAGTTGATACAACCCAGATTCGGTTACGTACAGGGAATTAGGCTGTGAATACGAGGGGAGGCGATTCACCTCCACTCTAAGTTCGCTAAGCTTTACCTTATACTTTTCACGAACGTGCACCTTAATTGCATCTTTTGGGCGTTCGTAACCCAACGCCAGCGCCACTTCCTTTGCTTTGAAGTATAGTTTATCGCCTTGCACTATGCATTGCAGTTTGGTTTCGTTGTTTTCGAATACGCGAAGCATTATATACCAACGATATTTTTTTATCAAAACGATGAGCGAGTGGATCAATAGGCAACGCTCTTTAGCTGATTCATTTCTACGCTCAGTTGCGCGTCAGACACGACGAAGACGTAGCAGTTTATTTTGTCACCGTCGCCAGCAGCAGCATTCTTGGTGCGCTTGATCTCCAATGTTATGCCATCCTGCGTATTTACTAGACGTAAACCCTGACCATGTAGGTCTTCGTCGTTAATGGTGCGCATGTCAATCCATAACGCGTACTTATCCTTAAAGAATTCCTCGGGGCTAATTTGGTCGCCAAACTTACGCTTTGCCTCTCTGTACACGTCTGCAGGCTTTATTCCCTGGGAGTAGACCTTGTTTGGAACGCCGTTTATGTTGACCCCTACGTTAGTAATGTTAGGGTTGTGAAAGGCCTCGCTGTCGCGCTTACCGGCCTCATAGGGCTTGGCAAACACCAACATTAACCCCGTGAGACTTCTTCGGGGGAGGTTAATACTTTGGTTGATAACCTCATCCGTCTTATCCAAGAAGCTAAATGTTTTATACATCACTACGTGGTCGTATAAGAATGCCTTTCCGGAGCTGTATTCCATGCCAGCGCTACGGGCCAGCTCTTCGCTGTACACGGTCTCATACTGCAGCTCTAAGTTGGTGATAGAATAAGGATCAACAGCCCCGCTAATTGCGCTGTCCATTCCTCCTATGACGTTCGTAGTGTCCGCCAAGGTTACTTCAAACTGTAACTCGGATAACTGCCTGGGGTAGTACACACCATGACTCGTAATCACTTCGAAATCTAAAGGGATAACGTACTTGCTACCATAGGCGGTCTTTACCCTCGTTGCGTCTGCTACTGCGGTTGCTCCACTGGAGTCCGTAGGTGCGGGGTTAGTATCGCTGCGAAGCTTACGAAGAATAACGCTTCCAATTCCCTGCTCTATCTTTTGTGCACGGTCAAAGGCTGTTAGCCACAGATCCTTATACGTGGTGTACAGGTCGTACCTATTCAAATCCAAGAGGGATTCCCCTGCGAACTTGATTCTCATCTTAGAAACGAGGTTCCTACCCACGTTATTGACGGTATAGCGCTTGTCCTTGGTGGTTGGTTGTATTGCTAGGTCAAACCTTAAAGCCAAGGTACCAGGAACCAATACTAGGTTATCTGTTAGGCGGGGCACGCCTACGTACAGGGTTTCCCCTGGCTTTGCGCTAGAAGGTGTGAATGTGACCCGGTGAAAGGTGCGTTCTGCTTTCAGCCCGCCAACCTGCTTAGGTAATACGTTGGGATTTAACTTTGAGCTTATCATATATAATGGAAGTAGAAGGAACGGATTTTGACCCCCTTACCGAAGAAGGTCAAGTCGATATTAACGACGATGAATTCGACGCATGGACTAAAGGCGCGGAAACCGACCCCCTAATCTACGACATGGCCCTAGAAAATGAATATGGTAGCGGGTGGAAAAGATTCAAGGCCTCCTTAAATCGCATGTGGCACAAAAAGAACCCAGGTAAGTCCGCCCCCGAGTACTTGGAACTTCAAAACATAGATGAAGCAGCCGCGCGGGAAACCGTAGAGTGGGCAATGCAAGAGCTAACGCAGCGCTATTCCCGCTTCGATGCTGACGACGTAAGGCTCACAGAACGCGGAAACAAAGTCCTCATAAGCGTTCAAGACCTGAGATTTCCTGACAAAGACCGCTGGACGAAACCGCAAAACCTCTTTGATGAGGAGGGCAACGTTAGGGGTGACGTCTCAAGATTAAAAGGCTTCCAGCGTGCCATTAGAAACCTGTTAGACCGGCTGGAAACCCTGAACGAAAAGGTTGCGCTAGAAAAGCGCGTCGAGGGACTACAAGAAACGTTGGAAGAAAGGGAAGCAGATTATATGCGACAAAACCGACTACTCCTCGATGCTCAAAAGAGAGAACTTAACGATAAAAACCAAAGAATAATAGAACTTAGAGAACAAACAGACAAAGCCCTACGCGATAGGGACCAAGCCCAAAAGGCCTTCGAACTTGCCCTGCAAGACCTAGACATAAGCAAGGAAGAAGCTAGGAACTTACGTACCACCATAGCTACCTCTTTAGAGGAACGGCAGCAGTTGGTTGCTGAAATTAATGCTAAAGAAGAACAAATCCGACAAAGAGATCAGGCTATCGAAGACCTGGAGGGACAAATAGAGCGGCAGCAGGAAATAGTTGCAGATCAAACTCGCCCCGAAGAGGAAAGGGAAGCTGCTCAAAAGGAAGTAGAAACCCTTCAGGAGCGCCTTGCAGAATTACATGCGCAAAAGGAAAACCTGGAAAGAGAATTGGGGCTTACTACTAAGGAAAAGGTAAAAAGAGCCCTTTTGAAGTATGGTGTTCCGCTGGCATTTGCGGTCGCTATTTCGAGCGTAGTAGGAGTCATCCTATCCACGCTTAAGGCTACGGGCGCGGGCGTAAAGAAATTAGGCAGTGGGCTGACGGACTTGGGAAAAAAGATGGCAGCCGGTCTTCCTGGGCTGCTGGGTAGTGTTCTTAGCCTGGCACTTAGGGCCGGCGGTGAACTGCTAAAGTTTGTGGGGAATAACATTTGGATCCTCGTAGTAGCTATTGGAGTGGTACTCCTGAAGAAGATGAAGGGTTGATCTTATCCTCGTGTATTACTGGGGGCTTATCGTCGTCGGGCGCCCGAGGTGTCCTCGACTGGGGATAAGTAAAGATAGTATTCGCGCCGCCTTGATAATGCGGAACTAGTGGTATGGCGGTCATAGTAGAAATGGTCTTATGATTCCAAATCTCATCAAATGGAGGAATACCTATGGTGTTCAGTCGAACTCCGCCTGAGCCGCCTGAGCCAGCATCGCTGGGACGAATTTGTAGCTTTGCATATCGACAATTAGCTATCATATGAAAAGTTACTGATATTAAATCTTCTAAACTAACTGTATTTGGTTCGAAGGAAAAATGAGCTGGAGGCCTGTCATTTATCTTTTTCCTATAAGGTAGTAATGGATGGTCATTCTCATCGACGATCCTAAACCCAACATTACACGAATACCACGTATTGATGCTAATGGTACACACAACTAATCCGAGGCCCCCGACCTCCACCCACAATTCCGTATCCTGCCATTTGTCGGTTACGTAGTTCTCCCCATTTGCTATGTAATGGAAAACCTTACCTTCTTTTACGTGTGGGTTGTTCATATATACAGGGAATAAATTCCCTTCTAAAGGCTAAGCACCGTAAGAGTGCTAATGGTTGCGTGGTTATACGTGGTATCTCTTTGATCCTCTATACTATTTACTGTAACCTTTCCAGTATCGTCTATGCGCATTTGCAGCTTCACTTTCCCGTGGCAGTTGGCAACTAGGTGAAAAGTCCAAACGGAATGATTTTCGGCGCTATTCGTTGGCGGCTCTACGGAAAAATGCGCAGGCTCCCTGTTGTTTGTCTTCACGCGCATAGGCTGCAGTACGCCGTTGTCATCACAAAATCTAAAACCAATGTTGGCGTGACTTACTGATCCAAGGCAAATACTACAAAGGATTAACTTCTTCCCTGAGTAGTTCAAATTCACTGACATGCCCTCAACGTCCACCCAAGACGCCTGGGTGTATTTTTTCTCGCCTGTGTAAGTCGTATAAACACAATCTACTCCAGCTACGTAGGGGTTGTTCATCGCCATATATAATAACTCAGACCAACGCCTGCGGCGGCTAAGCCGGCTTTTAGTAAGTTATGGTCATATTCCTCAGGTATCGCAGGCAGGACCTTCTTCGATGGTTTCTTAACTACGGGTAGCTTCGTTTCGTGTGACTTTTTTGGCTTCTCTACGAAGTGAGGAATGTTCCTAAGAGTGTCAGAGTTCACGTCGTTCACCCCAAACTTCATGTCCTTAGTAGCTCGTTGAAGTTTGTTGTTGTATCCTACTACAGAGCCAGTATTTATAGATAAATTACTGGGCATTAACCAACAACCCGGGGCTACGGCATAGTCCAACCTTGCTTTGGAATTTTGTATGGCTAGTTGGTAACGCTGTACGCCCTTGCTAATGTCACCCTCCAAGATCGAACTTTCGAATAAGATCAAGGCTTCGGCTCGCGTCTCTTCTGCGGCGCCGGTATTCCCCACTATGCTGGATCGGGTGTTTACTTGGGCTCCAAGGACAGAATACACGTAAGCTTCTATGCTGCGGTTCAAACGGGCAAGGCCGGCTTTGGTTAGTCCTTTACCTTCTGGGGGTATGAAATTAAGATATTGCTTCGTTTGCTCGTCGTTGGTAATCTTGATAATCAGCGGGTTAGCCCCTGCATACTTACCACCCTCGTCTTTGAACAGAGGTCCGTCTCTAACTTCCTTAGTGGTTTTGGCATTTGGTTCAAAGAAGGTGCTACTGTCGTGAGTTTCTTTGTGATACCCAGTGTTCCATCGTAGATTCAACGCATGAACTTCTTTATCGCTTAACACATGTCCACCAATCCCCCAATAAGCCCAAATATGCCCTAGACCATTGTTAGCGCCGGCAGTGCATCGGAAATCCTTCCCTACAGCGCCAAACTCCTTACAAAGTCTGTCATAAGCCGGCACGCTGTATTTATTATCTCTTGAATAAAACGCGGTATCTCCCGGCAGCGCAATAACACCCATTTCATGTAGTATTCTTCTAACCGTGAAGTGGAAGTGAAACATAAATATCGAATTCTTCATCAAGTTTGCACTTACACCACAGCCGCTGGTGGCACACCAAACCGCAAAGTTCAACTGCTGCGGCCAATAACGCATGTTAGGACCACTTAACCATTCATGAGATTCCTTAGCGGTGGTATGAACAATGGGCACGTTTTTGAAGATATCTCGCACCTTTAACGGAAAGGAATGGTTGTTAGAGATCCGCATGTTCAACGTTAGGTCCAAGCTTGGATGTTTATCAAATGAAACCGCGGGTATTGGATAAGTACTGGTACCCAGCAATAATTCCTTTGACCAACTGGGTTCAACATGCGTTGGCGTTGGCGAATGCTTCAGTTGATTGTCTATTTGCCCCACCAGCGTAGGCTTCAAGTCCGCATTGCTGTACATTCTGGAGCCGTTATAGTAAATACCGTCGGGCCTTCTTTCAAACTTACTAGGGTCTGCATGTGGAAACATCTTCCTAAAGGCCCTCCAGTTCCAATAATCCCTGTTGTCATGATGCGGCTGCGCCGCTACGTTATTTCCAAAAGCGTCGTACATTAGTATATAATGGATGTTATACCATCAGCACCTCCACTTTATCCTGATTTACCTAAGGAGGGACCTAACGAATTAAACGCTGAAAACTTCCGCTTGAATAAGGCAAATCTAATCCTCGCTTACTTAGAGGGTCAAACGAAACACTATGAGGAGGTCAGGAAAAAGTATGCCAGAGCCCGAAGCATACTACATAAAATCGCAATAACTTCAGGCTCCATGTCTGTGGCGTTAACAGGCACCGGCGTTGCTACCTCACTCACCGGGCCTGGAATAGTCGTTGGCGTTCCTTTGGCAAGCGTTGGAGCCGTTTGCGGCATCATTTCCGCTGTTACGACAGGCATTATGAAGCAATTGTCCGGTAAGATATCCAAGCACGACACTCATATAGCCCTGGCAAGAGCAAAGGCTAACACCATCGCCGACTTAGTCTCCAAGGCTCTGCGGGACCGCCGCATAGACGACACGGAGTTTTCTTTGATCCTCGCGGAGGAAAAGAAATACGGCGAATTAAAGTCGGGCAATAAAAAAACCATCGTGAAAGATCTTTCCGAGGAATCTCGCAAAAAGATCTACCAGGAGGCAAAGGAAGATCTACAAAGAAAACTCGCTCAGTAGACATCACATGGGGATTTCGACTGCACATTTCATCTTCTCGGAATCCATTCTAACAGCGGGTGGTTGGGGTCTATTTGCTGGAATATTTCGTAAATTACGTCGGGGTAATAAGGAATATCCTTATCCAGCCGACAGAATAACCACTCGGCCCTTTGCATATCTGGGACATGAGGAATACGCCTACCGGTAATTTCAGACAAAAGATAGGGAATAGCTTTGTAATATTTTCCTAGCTTTAATTTTTTCAATGTCTTTCGTAGACTTTGCGGCGAGGGCTCTTCTAAGTGGTCTATGATTTTCTGCATGTCTAAATATACCGGATGTAAACCTTGGATATGACTCATCCAGTCTCGGAAGTATTTTATTCTTTTGTATGGGGTCTTCGTACGACCTCCATTGGCGTAATATTGCTCTTTGGTAGCATTTGGTACGGCATTACGAATATTCTTACCACACTCGTAACACTGTGCTGACGTGTCCTCCTCTATCTGCATTTTTTTACCACAACACCAAAAGGGTTCTGGCTTAGGTACGATAACTTTAGGTCTTAGGCAAATCACACAGAAGTCATTGGCGAACTTTTTACATTCATGCATCGTATATCCGACAAATATTTTAACCTCCGTTTGCGACCCCAACAGAGCAGCAGTAAGGGACTTTTTCGCGGAATTTCCGTAAATCTGCTGTACCCGCGTTCGTAATTCCCCGGGTTAAACCCGTATATCTTTGGCATCGATCGCGGATCCCCCTTACTGCTGCTAGACTGAACTGTTGTGGGAAGCGAACCTCAGGGAAGAGACCTTTGCGAGAAGTGACGGTTGTAAAATATGTAAAAAAGAAAACAAAGAACGATAGAAAATCCTCAGAAACTCAGGGCATTCATTGCCAGTCTTCCTCAATACATCGATCCAGGATTCATAGTTCTATCTCCCTAGTTACGGTTGCTGCGTCGGACAAGCTCGAATGTGTCGTTGCTATGCCGCAAAGAACAAACACCGATTGCTGAAAATTCTAAATGTCTGTCTTAGAATCAATGCATTGTAAAGGTACATTGAGAGAAAAATCGATAACTATTCAAATGTCTTATGAATTCGAGTTTGTTGGTCGGACATTCTGTATTCCATTGGGAAAACTACCCATTGTTTGGGTGGACACTTAAGCATACCGGGGATCGGTCAATTGTATTTCATCACAAATACCTTATAACTGATATAGAGGATATTACATGGGCGCGCGGAGATACGAAATTTATCTTCGAGTGTTGAAAAGATCTCTCACGGTGTTGAAAAGATCTCTCAGCGAACGAGTGAGAGATTTTCAACACAAGAAGATAAATTGCGTATCTCCAAGCGGCCATGTAATATTCTGTTTATTATGTAATTATCAATGAAGTATGTTTTGGCTTTTTCAGGCAATTCTTTCCGTGTATTTTTTAATAGCCATCGCAATGGTGTTATTTTCACACGTGAAAATAACATGTTATTTTCACGTGTGAAGATATCAATTTTTCGAAATAGAGAAAAATAGATATTTCATTGGTAATTACATAATAAATAAATATATTCTTCTCCTTTCTTCTATTTGCTTTGATCACCGGGAGAAGCTCAGTTGAAACAAATAAATCTTAATCAAACATCTCACCTGTCTACCAATATTAAATCCAGGAATAAAGTATACTCTTAATAATAGTGTGGATCTTGATAAACATTTGATTAGGAAAATAAGCGCAAGAATTGCTGGACGTTTCGATCACATCTTGTCAACATTTTCAACAACATATAATGACAGATCAAGAGGGAATTACTGAATGACAAAGTAAATATATGTCCATATCCAAACAAAAAGTTTTGCTTTCACTGAGTGTGATTGGACGTTATAATCTTGATAATAATAGTATTAATATAAAAAGAAGAAAAAAAATTGAACTTTTCAAGGGAGGAAGTTATTAAATTATTACTTGTATAAGTGTTGGTGTTCTAAGGCTTAGTTTATTCAGCTAATAGAAGGACGCTCGTTGACTTTCTACGCATACTCCTAAAATAGCTAGCTGTTTCAAATAAACCTTGTTCTTCTGCCGTGTACATCATATCGCTAATGTCATGCTGTTTCTGTTTATTTTATTATATTAAGCCGGTCCTCATAAGCCAGGGTCATTTACAAAGTAATCATGATTAAATCAGTTTTTCACAAATTTACTGATAGATGTTTTCTCTCTTTCGCACCTGCTAACATATCAAATACTCCAGAAAGAAAAGGTATACCGATTTAGTTGATCCTGAGAATAGAAATGGATCTCTCCTGCTTGAACAATATAATCAAAACCATATATTCTGCCAGAATCTTTGCTGTTACCGCTTGCACTACTACAGCTATTCCGATCACATTGCTGAACGCTTTGGTTCTTATTGCCGTATGGAAAACCCCTGCTCTTCACAAACCATCACAAATCCTCCTCGCAAACCTTGCCTTGACAGATCTCTTGGTTGGCGTTTTTGCATGCCCTTACTTGGCATATCTCCACCTTGCCATAATCAACAATTGGTATACATCCTTTTGCTTTTTGTCGATGATTTTTGTAGTTCTTACTTACATCCTCGGTGGGGTCAGTCTTTACACTTTAGCTATTATTAGTATTGACCGATTTCTGGCTATCAAACTCAAGTTTACCTATGGAACAGTTGTCACCAACAAACGCCTCATCATTGCTTTATTGGTTGGTTGGCTCGTCGGTGGCACTTTGTATATTGTCACTATTATTTATTTTGAAACCATTCTAAGTAATGCAGTATTAATATTGCTTGCCGTGTATATTGCTGTGATCCTATGCACGATCACAATATTTTACTCAATGGCCTTTTGCCATTTGAAGAAAGTGTCTTCACAAGTATTTACGAGCGACGCCAACGACCATGCTCCCAATGCAACGCAAGCCTTTGATGTAAACAAATATCGACGATCTCTGCATACCATGGTTATTGTTCTTCTTGCAATCTTTATTTTCTATTTGGCATACTGCTGTGTTTCAGCTTTACGAAGTTCTCACAAAAGTGAAATAACTAACAATTTGGGTATTCTTACAGGACTTTTGTCAGTCTTTAATTCTTGTGCTAATCCAATTCTATATTTATGGCGAATGAAAGACCTTAGACAAGCTGTTAAAACTACAGCTAGAGGATTTTTGAGATTACAGACTTGATTTCAGCTTCCTGTTATCTACATCTTTTTAAGGACATCCAGTGATTAATGACATCCGTGACCGCCGTCATCTGGACCAATCCACTACATAATGCGTATAGCTGAGAGTACGTCCTTTGCATATGTTTAGGTGCCTTCTATCTAGGATAATGTTGGAGCTGTCCAAGTTTCCTGAATATGAAGTACGTTTTACTTTTCTTTTCACGTACTACGAGGATTAAGACTGAACTCGCGTGTGAAGCGAGCCTCAGAGAAGAGCCCTTTGCGAGAAGTGACGGTTGTAAAATATGTAAAAAGAAAGAAAGAAAGAAAAACCTCAGAAACTCGGTACAACCATTGTCGATAATCTTTTGATAACGGCATAACGCCTATATAGGATGTGATCGTGACTTTGACTTGATTTTCGAGCGTTATTACGATCCATTGGCTTTCGATAACGGCGTAATTCATACAGGATTGGTTGGTGATTTTGAAATGAAATCAGGAATTGTACAAATGGACAATTAGATGCACGGATGCGTACGATCCGTACGGATCGTACGATCGGGTGAGGGGCCCCAGGTATGGGATCATGGGAGCAACCATAGGGCAACCATAGCCATTTTACACACGGATACAAAAGCACTTCATACCGTGAAAGGTTATGAGTGCGAACAAATAATGATATGCATGTTTTATGCATATCAATAACTGTAGAAAATATTCTTGCCTTTTATCGATCTCTATTTATTAGGAACTTCATGAAACTCACATTCACAAACACATCTATTTATTTATCCGATTTAACGTAGATTCATTATCTCTTGGGTCGTTGTTATTCCATAAGATAGAAATTCTCGAAAGTGCTGTGTTGATGAGTCGATTTGTCGTGTATCGATGCGGTTCACTATAAATACAATCGAAGAGATTCTCAGAATCAATCTGTGTGATCTAATACAAACTATAATAGACTTATCGAATGTGTTCCTATCGAATCCAAAAGAAAAACTCACTAACAATCTCTAATATTCCTCTTGGCAAATAAAATTCATAACTAAAGTTCACGTGCTGTGTTAACTATCTTAGTTCTACCTTAATAGTACCCATTGTCTCTCGGACAAAACATCTGGGCCTGGTGACCTGTGGCGCACAATAACTTTCACGAATCGTACAGATCGTGAGCCACACTGACGATCCGTATCAGTTCGACAGTATGTATTGTACATGACTGTCGAGCTTCCTCAATACATCGCTCCCGCATTCCTTGTACTACCTCCCTAGTTACGTCGGACACGCTAAAATGTGTTATGATGTAAACCATGTAACATATATCGATTGCTGAAAATAGCCAATGTGCACGAGCACGAATCTCTAGCACAAACCATGATGGGAAACCGACAATTTACACTTTTTCAGCTCCTCTAGAAATTTCTCTGACAATTTTTCCTTCGACATTTCCTATGAAACTGAAAATATTTCAACAGACGAAAATAAATGAGTAATTGTTTTGTGATAATTCTATTGATTTCTTTGTTCTAATTTGTGTAGTACTTGGTTTCCCATCATGCTTTATGCTAGAGATTTGTGCTCGTGCACACTCCTTATTGTAAATGTCTGTCTTAGAATGAATGCAGTCTAAAGGTACATTAAGAACAAAATTGATGACTACATAAAAATCTTATGAATTCGAGTTCGCTAGTCGGACATTCTGTATTCCATTGGAGAAACTGCCCATTGTTTGCGTGGACTTGGATATAGCTGGGATCGGTCAATTGTTTCTTAGCAACGTATTTCTTATAACTGATATATATATTCTTCTCCTTTCTTCTATTTGCTATTGATCACCGGGATAAACTCAGTTGAAACAAATAAATAAATATCTAATCAAACATCTCACCTGTCTACCAATATTAAATCCAGGAATAAAGTATACTCTTAATAATAGTGTGGATCTTGATAAACATTTGATTAAGAAAATAAGCGCAAGAATTGCTGGACGTTTCGATCACATCCTGTCAACATTTTCAACAACATATAATGACAGATCAAGAGGGAATTACTGAATGACAAAGTAAATATATGTCCATATCCAAACAAAAAGTTTTGCTTTCACTGAGTGTGATTGGACGTTATAATCTTGATAATAATAGTATTAATATAAAAAGAAGAAAAAAAATTGAACTTTTCAAGGGAGGAAGTTATTAAATTATTACTTGTATAAGTGTTGGTGTTCTAAGGCTTAGTTTATTCAGCTAATAGAAGGACGCTCGTTGACTTTCTACGCATACTCCTAAAATAGCTAGCTGTTTCAAATAAACCTTGTTCTTCTGCCGTGTACATCATATCGCTAATGTCATGCTGTTTCTGTTTATTTTATTATATTAAGCCGGTTCTCATAAGCCAGGGTCCTTTACAAAGTAATCATGATTAAATCAGTTTTTCACAACTTTACTGATTGATTTTTCTCTCTTTCGCACCTGCTAACATATGAAATACTCAAGAAAGAAATGTCATACCGATTTAGTTGATACTGAGAATAGAAATGGATCTCTCTTGCTTGAACAATATAGTAATCGAAACCCTATATTCTACCAGAATCTTTGCTGTTATCGCTTGCACTACTACAGCTATTCCAATCACATTGCTAAACGCTTTGGTTCTTATTGCCGTATGGAAAACCCCTGCTCTTCACAAACCATCACAAATCCTCCTCGCAAACCTTGCCGTGACAGATCTCTTGGTTGGGGTTTTTGCATGCCCTTACTTGGCATATCTACACCTTGCCATAATCAACAAATGGTATACATCCTTTTGCTTTTTGTCGATGATTTTTGTAGTTCTTACTTACATCCTCGGTGGGGTCAGTCTTTACACTTTAGCTTTTATTAGTATTGACCGATTTCTGGCTGTCAAACTCAAGTTTGCCTATGGAACAGTTGTCACCAACAAACGTCTTATCATTGCTTTATTGGTTGGTTGGCTCGTCGGTGGCACTTTGTATATTGTCACTATTATTTTTTTTGAAACCATTCCAAGTGATGCAGTTTTCATACTGTTTGCCGTGTATATTGCTGTGATCCTATGCACGATCACAATATTTTACTCAATGGCCTTTTACCATTTGAAAAAAGTATCTTCACAAGTATTTACGAGCGACCCCAACGACCATGCACCCAATGCAACGCAAGCCTTTGATGTAAACAAATATCGACGATCTCTGCATACCATGGTTATTGTTCTTCTTGCAATCTTTATTTTCTATTTGCCATACTGCTGTGTTTCAGCTTTACGAAGTGCTCACAAAAGTGAAATAACTAACAATTTGGGTATTCTTACAGGACTTTTGTCAGTCTTTAATTCTTGTGCTAATCCAATTCTATATTTATGGCGAATGAAAGACCTTAGACAAGCTGTTAAAACTACAGCTAGAGGATTTTTGAGATTACAGACTTGATTTCAGCTTCCTGTTATCTACATCTTTTTAAGGACATCCAGTGATTAATGACATCCGTGACCGCCATCATCTGGACCAATCCACTACATAATGCGTATAGCTGAGAGTACGTCCTTTGCATATGTTTAGGTGCCTTCTATCTAGGATAATGTTGGAGCTGTCCAAGTTTCCTGAATATGAAGTACGTTTTACTTTTCTTTTCACGTACTACGAGGATTAAGACTGAACTCGCGTGTGAAGCGAGCCTCAGAGAAGAGCCCTTTGCGAGAAGTGACGGTTGTAAAATATGTAAAAAGAAAGACAGAAAGAAAAACCTCAGAAACTCGGTACAACCATTGTCGATAATCTTTTGATAACGGCATAACGCCTATATAGGATGTGATCGTGACTTTGACTTGATTTTCGAGCGTTATTACGATCCATTGTCTTTCGATAACGACGCAGTTCATACAAGATTTGTTGGTGATTTTGAAATGAAATCAGGAATTGTACAAATGAATAATTAGATGCACGGATGCGTACGATCCGTACGGATCGTACGATCGGGTGAGGGGCCCCAGGTATGGGAGCATTGGAACAACCATAGGGCAACCATAGCCATTTTACACACGGATACAAAAGCACTTCATACCGTGAAAGGTTATGAGTGCGAACAAATAATGATATGCATGTTTTATGCATATCAATAACTGTAGAAAATATTCTTGCATTTCATCGATCACTATTTATTAGGAACTTCATGAAACTCACATTCACAAACACATCTATTTATTTATCCGATTTAACGTAGATTCATTATCTCTTGGGTCGTTGTTATTCCATAAGATAGAAATTCTCGAATGTGTGCTGTGTTAATGAGTCGATTTGTAGTGTATCGATGCGGTTCACTATAGATACAATCAAAGAGATTCTCAGAATCAATCTGTGTGATCTAATACAAACTATGATAGACTTACCGAATGTGTCCCTATCGAATCCAAAAGAAAAACTCAATAACAACCTCCAATATTCCTCTTGATAACTAAAATTCATAACTAAAGTTCACGTGCTGTGTTAACTATCTTAGTTCTACCTTAATAGTACCCATTGTCTCTCGGACAAAACATCTGGGCCTGGTGACCTGTGGCGCACAATAACTTTCACAAATCGTACAGATCGTGAGCCACACTGACGATCCGTATCAGTTCGACAGTATGTATTGTACATGACTGTCGAGCTTCCTTCTTCAACATCTGGGCCTGGTGACCTGTGGCGCACAATAACTTTCACGAATCGTACAGATCGTGAGCCACACTGACGATCCGTATCAGTTCGACAGTATGTATTGTACATGACTGTCGAGCTTCCTCAATACATCGCTCCCGCATTCCTTGTACTACCTCCCTAGTTACGTCGGACACGCTAAAATGTGTTTTGATGTAAACCATGTAACATATATCGATTGCTGAAAATAGCCAATGTGCACGAGCACGAATCTCTAGCACAAACCATGATGGGAAACCGACAATTTACACTTTTTTAGCTCCTCTAAAAATTCCTCTGACAATTTTTCCTTCGACATTTCCTATGAAACTGAAAATATTTCAACAGACGAAAATAAATGAGTAATTGTTTTGTGATAATTCTATTGATTTCTTTGTTCTAATTTGTGTAGTACTTGGTTTCCCATCATGCTTTATGCTAGAGATTTGTGCTCGTGCACACTCCTTATTGTAAATGTCTGTCTTAGAATGAATGCAGTCTAAAGGTACATTAAGAACAAAATTGATGACTACATAAAAATCTTATGAATTCGAGTTCGCTAGTCGGACATTCTGTATTCCATTGGAGAAACTACCCATTGTTTGGGTGGACTCGAATATATCTGGGATCGGTCAATTGTATTTCATCAACAAATATCTTATAACTGATATAAATATATTCTTGTCCTTTGTTCTATTTGGTATTGATCACCGGGATAAACTCAGATGAAACAAATAAATATCTAATCAAACATCTCACCTGTCTACCAATATTAAATCCAGGAATAAAGTATACTCTTAATAATAGTATGGATCTTGATAAGCATTTGATTAAGAAAATAAACGCAAGAATTGCTGGACGTTTCGATCACATCCTGTCAACATTTTCAGCAACATATAATGACAGATCAAGCGTAAATTACTGAATGACAAAGTAAATATATGTCCATATCCAAACAAAAAGTTTTGCTTTCACTGAGTGTGATTGGACGTTATAAAAAGAAGAAAAAATATTGAACTTTTCAAGGGAGGAAGTTATTAAATTATTACTTGTATAAGTGTTGGTGTTCTAAGGCTTAGTTTATTCAGCTAATAGAAGGACGCTCGTTGACTTTCTACGCATACTCCTAAAATAGCTAGCTCTTTCAAATAAACCTTGTTCTTCTGACGTGTACATCATATTGCTAATGTCATGCTGTTTCTGTTTATTTTATTATATTAAGCCGGTTCTCATAAGCCAGGGTCCTTTACGAAGTAATCATGATTAAATTAGTTTTTCACAAATTTACTGATTGATTTTTCTCTTTTTCGCACCTGCTAACATATCAAATACTCCAGAAAGAAAAGGTATACCGATTTAGTTGATACTGAGAATGGCAATGGCCCTCTCTTGCTCGAACATTATAGTAATCGAAACCCTATATTCTGCCAGAATCTTCGGTGTTATCGCTTGCACTACTACAGCCATCCCAATCACATTGCTGAACGCTTTGGTTCTTATTGCCGTATGGAAAACCCCTGCCCTTCACAAACCATCACAAATCCTCCTCGCAAACCTTGCCTTGACAGATCTCTTGGTTGGTGTTTTTGGATGCCCTTACTTGGCATATCTCCACCTTGCCATAATCAACAATTGGTATACATCCTTTTGCTTTTTGTTGAAGATTTTTGCGGTTCTTGCTTGCATCCTCTGTGGGGTCAGTCTTTACACTTTAGCTTTTATTAGTATTGACCGATTTCTGGCTATCAAACTCAAGTTTACCTATGGAACAGTTGTCACCAACAAACGTCTTATCATTGCTTTATTGGTTGGTTGGGTCGTCAGTGGCACTTTGTATATTGCCGCTATTATTTTTTTTGAAACCATTCCAAGTGATGCAGTATTAATATTGTTTGCCGTGTATATTGCTGTGATCCTATGCACGATCACAATATTTTACTCAATGGCCTTTTACCATTTGAAGAAAGTATCTTCACAAGTATTTACGAGCGACGCCAACGACCATGCTCCCAATGCAACGCCAGCCTTTGATGTAAACAAATATCGACGATCTCTGCATACCATGGTTATTGTTCTTCTTGCAATCTTTATTTTCTATTTGCCATACTGCTGTGTTTCAGCTTTACGAAGTGCTCACAAAAGTGAAATAACTAACAATTTGGGTGTTCTTACATCACTTTTGATAGTCTTTAATTCTTGTGCTAATCCAATTCTATATCTATGGCGAATGAAAGACCTTAGACAAGCTGTCAAAACAACTGTTAAAGGATTTTTGAGATTACAGACTTGATTTCAGCTTGCTGTTATATACATCTGATTAAGGGACATCCAGTGATCAAGGACATCCGTGACCGCCATCATCTGGACCAATCCACTACATAATGCGTATAGCTGAGAGTACGTCGTTTGCATATGTTTAGATGCCTTTTATCTAGCATAATGTTAAAGCTATTCCATTTTACTGATTATAATCATAATCATAATCATAGTCATAATAATAATAATAATAATAACGGTTTAATGATGACATATCTATAGAGTAGCTTTACATTATCATTAAAACGAAATTTTAAAAATCATATAATCATCCCATTATGACATCCCATAATTTTTGATATAGTTTTGAAGAAAAAATATATGTCTATATATATATTACCTCACACTCATTAACATACTAGAAATATAAGCCTTAAGAGAGAATTCTTTTCAAATTCAAGCAGTGAGCGCCAAAAACTATTTTCTTGAAGAAAGGCTGTTGTACAAGGCTAAAATCTCGTTATTCAGAAAGTTTAACTTGACTTGTTTGGAAGTGGAGATGACCGATGAAAGTGGAATCAAATTGTTAACGCAAAGCAAAAAATTTATTCGAAAATGATGTTTAGGCCTTCATTTGCTTATTTCCCATATATTTTCTATAAAAAAGCCTGACAAGGCAAAATTCTTGCACAAATACAATAAAACATCTTTGTACAATTGAAAATACCGCTTCAAACAGGCATATCATCATAGTACAACAGTTTCTAACTGTTTAAAAAAGGTTTTGAGTGTTAACCCAAAACGAAATTTGGGATCAAATCTCATACCAAGGTCTAGTTTTTTTTGGCGCTTTTTGCCATTATTGCTCATTATTGAAAAACCATGATTTCCTTTTGATGTCTAACTCCAAGATGCCCCACTCAAATCATATAAAAATATGTCTCCATTCAACTACTCACTTCAAATAGAATCAAGACTGAAAATATTGAGTTAGGTGTTTAGTGTTTATTGAAGTTGGCTTTGGATCCGTGCATATTGATGAGGAACATTAATGTTTTAATTGATATTTCAAACTTCCATAAATTTCACGTGGACTTTTTGATCTTGTTTTCTGAAATACCTATCTATAAAAGTTCTTTTGGTACAATAAAATCAACTTTGATTTTTCTCAACTTTCTTTGGTTTCTCGACGTTACAGACATGCGCTCTTAAACAACCAAGGTTTCAAGGTTTTTCAAGGTTTCAAGGTTTTTTATTTCCCTGAATGAAAATTTTATACTTTACATCACTGTTAAGAAATTTAACTGGGAGGAGCAGAAGAAAACAACCCAAAAGGGTTAAGAAGAATAATTCTGCACCTTGAAACTATATAATACTTTCAAATAAGAACTTACAAGGGGGAAAGTAGCAAACTAAAATAGATTCAATACACATAAAAAGTTATAATAAAGTGAAGTTTGAAATAAATTAAAGTAGGAAATAAAGTTACATTAACTAAGGTAAGACCTAAATACAATCAAAATCCTAAAGCAACAGATGTTTTTTAAGCTTATTTTTAAAGACTTCATGTGAAGTACTGGTTTTTATATGTAGTGGTATATCATTCCAGCTTGTGACTGCTGCATATTTAACCATTATAACATAAGATATAACGCGCGCTCTTATTGGCTCCGCATCTATGAAGGAAAAAATTAATTTGGTGAAGATTCGGTGAAAATTTCAAGTATTCTAATAAAACTAAAAAACACTAACTAGTCTACCTTTCTGTACATTTAATTAAAGATAAAATATAATTATTGAGTTCCTTTCCATAAAAAGTTCATAGCGTATTTGTTTGAACTCAAGTTTGTTTCGCTACAACACTCGCTCTTCCATCGGCCAGCTTACTGCAGCGAAGTCGAGAAGTCTTGCAGGTTTGGAAGTCAATTAGTTCAATTTTTCTCGCTCAATCCGCCGTACAGGTCACCACAGCAGTCCAGCAAAACACCACGATGGTTACTGGAGTCCAAGTAAAGCCACTGGTGCAATCTTTCGACTCAGGCCCCGTCCACACTATGCCGGATAAATTTCAATCCGAATTTTTATCTATTCGGTTAGGCCTACCGTCCACACTAGTCCGGGCGAATCAGGAACAATTCTTCACCGAAAACGATTTTTCGAATACGGTCTCCAGAGTGGAACAATTTGAAAACGCCGGCTAAACATATTAGTGTGGACGGAGAACATTTCGTATCCGAAATTTTTCGAATACGATGACGTCATGATTGTCATGGGAGCATGGCGGGAAGGCTAAAAATTCACCCCGGAATCAATTTCAGCTTCGATGCACATGCTCAGATGTGCAATGAAGCGTTTTTTGCCGCCTCTGATCGAACTAGTGTGGACGCGAAACATTTTATCCGTTTTCTTGTGTGGACGGAAAACTTTTTTTTTCGGTTTCGGTGTGAAAGTTGCGTATTCAAATTTATCCGGCATAGTGTGGACGGGGCCCTCAGTTTTCAAAAAATATACGGTTCAAATTGCTCAGATTGTGATGCAGCCAAGCTTCAACAAAGGTCGCTAATTTGATTTCTCCTCGGTCACTGAAAAACTGTCTTGTGAATGAAAACGATTAAACTTCATTTATGAACTGCTTCCCTTGCATGAATTTTCCGCGAAAAGTTTTAAAATTAAATTTACAATACAAATTGAGCTTTTTTTGCTCCGAACACGAGACTTGACTGATTTCAAATTTTGCTCGAAAAGTATCATGCTCGCATCTTTGGAGAATCTGTGATTTGATCAGATCGAAATAAACAGTTTTTTATCGTTTAAGTCGTTCATTATGTTATAAAAGCAATGACCAATGATCTAGCAGTGCGTAAATCTATTTATGGTGCACTTGGATAGTTGGGAGAGCACTCTGGTAGCTAGAGTTACTCTTACGCTACTATCGTGCTCTCCCAACTATCCGCGTGCACCATAAATAGATTTGCGCAAGCTAAGCATTGACCATTGCTTGATTCGAACTAGCACCTGCAATTTAATATCCTTTGAAGACCTAACAGTCTTGTTTCGGAGAACTAAATCGTCTTTGCCTTTTAACTGAAATTATGGTGATCATCTGCTCCTATGGTCTGAAAGTGAAGACACTTTTTTGGACTCGAATATTTCTCACTTCAGCTTATGCAATTTTAGCCATACCGACAATCTTGCTGAATTCATCGGTTCTTGTAGCTATCTGGAAGACTCCCCCTCTACACAGACCATCACAAATCCTTCTGGCGAGCCTTGCTTTCACAGACTTGTTAGTTGGAATAATCGTTGAACCATCAGCAGTATTTGCCAATCTGGCAATAGTCAACGAGGGAATTACAAGTGATTCTTATTGTCTTGGTTGGATTATACTTGGCCCTTTACCCTTTTTCCTTGCCGCCTTTAGTCTTTTCACGTTAGCGATGATCAGCATTGACCGACATCTGGCTATCAAACTCAAGGTTACCTATAGGACAGTTGTCACTTTCAAACGTCTCATTTGCGTCCTCTGCGCTGGCTTATTCATTCAAAGTAGTCTTTACGCTATCGCTGTCATTTTAATCTTGAATAAAACGCCACCAAATACATTTATATTCTTAACCGCATCATACATTATCGTCCTACTTTGCATCATAACGTTGTTCTATTCCATGGCATTCTACCATCTGAAAAAAGTATCTTCACAAGTGTCTACGAGCGACACCAGCGACCCTGTTTCCAATCCAACACCAACCTTTGATGTCAACAAATATCGACGATCGTTGCACACCATGGTCTTTATTCTTCTTGCAATCTTTTTTTCCTATCTATTTCTTCTTCGCAACTTTGGAAAGCATATTTAAGGAAGTGGCTCAGTTGACCCATTTAACTCGAATTGGAGAGCTTTTCCTAGCAATTAATTCGTTTATTAATCCTATATTATACTTATGGCGAATGGGAGACCTGAGACAAGCTGTTAAAGATACAGTTAAAAGACTTCTTAAAATATAGCAGGATTTTCTACGAACATATTTCGCTGGCAAGTTTTAAAAAATTCAACTTCTTTGACCACATAGAAAAAAAAACAGGATGTTATGACTTGGAAGAAGAATTCCTTTTAAAAATTCTAAAGAAATCCAAATCTCATTGGGAGATATCAAGATTAACAAGTAGATTGAAGTAATTGCATATAAAATTCATTGGCTGAGAATAACAGATAAAAAGTTCCCAAATGTAAGCATTCAATTATTAATTAAGTAAATAAACGGCCAATGAACCAATCAAACACAAGTATTTTATGTAGATGTGGTATTCAACGAGAAAACCGACAGCGCGCGAATCACAAAGACTTAATAGAAATTTAACACTGAATCCCTGATTTTTCATGCGATGCAGGTGATCTCGATTCTATCGACCCGATCGAATTAACCAATCAGCAAACATTTTGTTTGTAACTCAATGTTTCCTAGCTCTAAGTTTTCGGCTCGATTAATAACAGCTTTTACTCATCCGTGTAAACATTCATCAAATATATTTAATGAATTCCCCAATGTTGGTGGAATATATTTCGTCTTTACGAGAGATAATAGAAAGGTAAAAAAAATGGACTTTTTTTTATTCCACAAAAATTTTAGCATTTCTAGATAGCAAAATGATTGAAATCCGAGTGTACATAGTGAGAAAGTAAGTCATAAAACCGTGAAAATATTGAACTTTGCTCGAAAATTTGCTCATTTTGCTACAATTTATGCTTAAAATTTGGGGATATAGCAACGGTAACTAAGGAAATTCGGGACCATGAATTACTTCCCATAGGTTATCTGTATATTTAAGAGTATCCTTTTTTCAAATGACCGTATTTAAGAGTATCCTTTTTTCAAATGACCATATTTAAGAGTATCCTTTTTTCAAATGACCATATTTAAGAGTATCCTTTTTTCAAATGACCATATTTAAGACCATCATTTTTTCAAATGACCGTATTTAAGAGTATCCTTTTTTCAAATGACCATATTTAAGAGTATCCTTATTTAAGAGGATGCGTTTTTCAAATGACCTTATTTAAGAGTACCCTTGACCATATTTAAGATGATTCTTTTTCCAAATGGCCTTATTTAAATGTTTCCTTGACCATACTTAAGAGTATCATTTTTTCAAATGATGTTATTTAAGGGTATCCTTTTTTTTTTTTCTTCAAATGACCATATTTAAGAGTATGCTTGACCATATTTAAAAGTATCCTTTTTTCGAATGACCAGATTTAAGGGTATCCTTAACTTGACCATATTTAGGAGTATCCTTTTTTCAAATGACCTTATCAGAAGGCCTTAAGACTTGGTGTTCTCCTGATGGCTACTCAACACCATAGCAAGGGCGGCGTAATTGTAGTGCACTAGCAAGGGCTGATCATAGAATTCGTAGAATTCATTTAGCAAATTCAATAGAAGTAGTTAATATTATGCTGCCCATGACCTCTCGATCAAATTTTCCACAGGGATCGCATCTCCCTCTGCAAGCTATGGAGATCAATTCTTCTGAATCAACAGGATAAAATGAAGTATTATAGTCAAGAGCTTGGCGTAGATGGTGAGTTTTTTAAATATTAGGATGTTTTTGTTTTTTTGTTGTTTTTCTCCCCGATAGACCGCCTGATCAGAATTCTTCCTACGCGATGATTGGCTG
The DNA here is from genome assembly GCF_029948245.1 of Actinia tenebrosa. Lineage (NCBI taxonomy): Eukaryota > Metazoa > Cnidaria > Anthozoa > Actiniaria > Actiniidae > Actinia > Actinia tenebrosa. Next base: position 8,310,048 of record NW_028292579.1, on the reverse strand, counting down.
TTTTTTTGATGGGCTGTCAAAACGAGATCACCTGGTTATTGAAGGAGCAGAAAATGCCCACGCGTGCTGTGTGTAGTTATAAAGCACACAATGTTGGCAGAACACAAGAAAAGCGTTCAAAGAAGAATGACGCTTAGGAATTACACAATAGAAAGTGCACACGTGTGCTGTGTTCTTTCATAAAGCAATTTCCTCTAACAAATCAAAATGCAGGATTTATAGCAGTTTTTTTAATAATATGTACAGATTATGAAAACTTCACGCAGATCTTACTCCAACGACCGTTCGCTTGGGGTAGTGCAGGTGCACTCTTTACAACAAAGGTCACTGAAGAAGACTTCAAGATTATGACTAAACTGGCGCAGGGACACTTTGAAAGAGTAATCAAAATACTGAAACAACTACCAAGGACAATGTTACTAGTGTTCAGGTAATGCTTAATATCTAATCATTACTATTAAACTAGTCTACTGAAAAGCTACAAAGCTGAGATCGTTATGGGTTATGTGTATTTTACATGTTTCAATCCCTTGACTACTATTGATTGACTTGAGATCCATTATCAGTGTGTTAGAGTACTTTCACCTCCTGTGAGGATCCTCAAGCTACAGTTTGTATCAAAGTGTTTGCTCGTTATGAAGCATTTCCCATGATCATCAGCAGTCTCAGCTCTGTCGGTTTTGGTAACTAACTTTATTGAAATAAGTCTATCTTTTTAAATACAGGAATCTCAACACAGTACGAGCAGTAAATGACGATCTAGGTGCACCGGTCGACCGCTTTGTGATCATGGCCAAATGGTCAGTCGTATTTTTCAGTGTTGTTTTTAAGTATTATGTTTACACCTGAGAAAGTATAGAGCAGGAGCATGTTACGTCATTTCCGTCATCGTGGTTGACGATTAAAAAGCATTCCTCATTAGCTTCTCTTGTTAAATCAACCAAGATGGCGGCATTGTTGTTCATATCTTAAGGGATTTTGAGTAACATGGTTGCGCACACGTTTGCCATTTGTGATGCAGTCTTTGTTTTCGTAAAATTTAGTTTACCGGGTCCAGTGTCACCTATTGTCACTTGGCGTCTCCGCGTTTAACCCCAAGTTAGGTCTATAATGTCAAAACCCAGCAAAATTATATTCCTATTCTATCTGAGAGGTAGTCGTGCCCTGAATGGACTACTTCGACGATACGGCGGCCATCTTGAAACGCAAGGCATTATGGGTCATCCAGAGAGCAAATACACAAACCTTTGTTACAGTAATGGTATCGATTGACATTTATGGTTCATAACAAGATTGAGATATCTTCTTTGCTGAGACTTCAAAAGATTTAGTTAAATTCGTCATGATAGTATTGATAAGGTTAAATTCTTTTCTAAAAACATCTTTCACGCACTTAAAACGACTCAATTAGTGAAGACCGGTTTCGTTTATCTAAACATCTTCTGTCCACTTACAGGTTCATAACAAGACAATTTGACAAGAGATGATTTTTTTTTAAGTGGACATTTCCGCAACTAAGGAGATTCCTCAAAGATTGGAGAGTCTTCATTTCAGCATATTTGTTTTGTGTTGCCCATGTGTGGCCCATAATGCCTTGCGATTCAAGATGGCCGCCGTATCATCGAAGAAGTCCAATGCATTACCCTGGGTTATTTGAAATGTTATGGATTGAATAAAATGGGTTTGTCTTTTTAAAGTCCGAAATAAAATTAAATTAAAACCGTTATTGATTTTATTTATAATCTCTTTTTACAGTGCCATATGTGGATGCAATGAGAAAGTAGCTGACAGGTCTTTCACAGCCAAAATAAAAACGTATTGGGAAACTATTGCATTCGATGTTAGAATACGGTAAGCTAACATTTATTCTATCTATCAAAAATACCTAACAAAAATATACCATCCCACTCTGTCTCAAAGTTTACTCTGATTTTTGGAAAATGTTTCCTCGAAAACCACAAACTATAACACACAAACTACACAAGTAAAGTACAATTATATATACACATCTTTCAAACGAACAAAAAAAAAAAAAAAAAAAACGCTGTCGGAACCAAAGGATGGTGAATGGACTTTCCAAAATCGAAAGGAGTAATGGGCATACATGTGACGATTGTGTAGCACCAACATTCGAGGCGCTGAAATGATTTTGTCTGCAAGTAATCATAACTGGATCTCTTAATGCTTTGAAGAGAGTCATAGTAAGAACCAGCAGCCATTCCCGCTATTCTTGGAACTTCAATGTCATATCTCACATCGCTTGTCGCGTCCCATCTACTGTAACAACCCTTTTTTTAAATAGGTGTTTAGGCTAGCGTGAAAGCTGGTGTAGTGTTAAGACGAAGCTTAAATTTCAAACTTTAATGTCGCACTAAAATGTTATTCAGCATAGAAGCTTTGCACCATCACGTGATGGCAGTCATGACAGGAGAGGCACAACAATAGAGTCTTTTCTCCTGGGAAACTGAGCTTTTTTTTGCCATTACGTGATGGTGCAAGAGCCCCTTTTGCTATCATGTTATTGTCCATTTCAGGTACCTGAGCCTAAGAGCGTGGTTAGTAGAGCGTTACATTCTGTTTCTTCAGTATCTTGGTCGAGCTCCAATTGAAATGACAGATCTCACATCAAAACTTAGAACTTTAGAAGACTTAGACCGAAAAACCGCCAAAGAAGAAGAGATCTCGACCCGATTAGGGATAAAATTACAACTAAGTGAACGGTGGAGAACCCGGGCCGACACAGCGAATGTTTGGTTCTTTCACATAATGGGAGGAGGTTACACTTTACCGGCACAAGACATCGAGTAAGATTTTATTTGATGATGGTTATGGTGGCGTTTTTCCTTGAAGTGCAAGATAAGATGGTGAGATCACCTAAAGTCCATTTTATTAAAAGATTATAAACCCTGCAAAAAAGCATAATTGTAAGAGATACAGTCAGTGTTATATAATCAAGGTGAATGCAAATAATGGCGATCCTGTTTCTGATTGGACGATTTCAATTTTGATTTTCCTCATTAGTTACTTATACTATTTAATAATGCGTATTGATAATTGATAATTGCTTATGGTCTACCAGTCAAATGAATGTTCGTGTTGTTTGTTTTTTTTTTTTTTTTTTTTTTTATATTTTTGTTGTTGTTTTGTTTTGTTTTGTTTTTTTGTTTGGTTTTTAATTTAACCATATATTTTCTAATTGTTTACTTTGGTAGTCACACAGTATGCATGTCGTAACTTGTTATGGATTTGCTTGTCAAACTACCTGCTGGTTTGCTAATCCGCCTTAACATAATATATAAATGTACTGATAGCGGTCCAAACTAATGGCCATTCAACTGACAATGTCTGACAAAAAGTAACATTTGTCCAACCAATTAGCTATTCCAAGTTGATCAGTCCTAAATGTTTATCTTTCTATCTTCATTCTTTTGAGCATACACGCAAGGCTACCACTTGGACAGTCCTCCGGTTTTTAGGAAATGTGGTCCGGTATTTTATTTACTTGTTTAATAAATATTTTTTTACGAGGGGGAAAAATGATTCTGAAGGTAAAAGGTGGTGTGGTTAAAACCGGGCCAACCGTACTGGTTGCTACGGTCCTGACATGCGACTTTCTCGTTGACTGATTTCGTTTATAAAGCTAAAACATAAGACAAACGTCTTCGTTTTTTTTTGACATTTTTATCTCTTTATCCTTAACGAAGCAATAGCAATGCACGTCTCATCGATATCCCTCGAAGCATTCGTAAATAAACAACGAAATAATGAACGAAACTACTGTAATGTTTGGGTTTCTTAACCTTTTTGAAGTATTGATAATGCACTATCGTCGTGCAATGTTTCCTTTTCTTTGTCGCTTGGTACTGACCACTTTCAGAAAGAATTTTACTTCTTTATCGCCTCTTACCCAGAAAAGGGCACCTCCCGTTAATGTCTTCAATGTGACTTACATTGTAAGAAACAGCTCGGCACATAGATTGCAAAAAAAAAAACGATGGGAGGGCTATGTATTGCTCTGATTTCTGTTCCAATGTGCCTTTTTCACGCGGCAGCCATGTTGGTTTGAAGAAATAGAAAACGCGCGCGCGTGCTGTGTGCAGATATAAATCACGTGGGGGCTGGCGGAGCACGAGAGACGCGTAGCGGAGTGCTTCTCGGCATTTCTCGAGTGATCTGCCAATCCCTAAGTGCTTTATAACTCCACACAGCACAGCAAGCAAGTTTTTTATTTCTTTTATAAAATACCATTTACATGAATGACGAAACTGAAAGTACGCGAGCGTGTTGTGTGCTATCATAAAGCACGCGCTCCCAACCAATCAGTGCGCGAGATTTAGAACAATTATTTTATAACGAACAATAGATTCCACCACACGTAGCCTCGCATTCAAGTGCTTGAGAATGAATTTATGCAGGTGAAAGAATGGTTTTTATTCTCATGAAAATAAACATGGTTACAGTGTAAAAATGTCCATGGCAAGGATTGCTTAATATGAATTGACTATGCTATATACGCACTCGACTGAGCCAGGTAAAAGATATGCAAAATACTCATCTTTCAAAATCTCTCGCCTCCCCTTTCACTCTTGTATTTTTGAAATTCCCAACAGAATGATGTGCAAATTGAGTTCATACACATAAATTAGTTTCATTTTTTGAGGTTTACTGAAATTTATAAAGATTTTATACGTGTCTTCAGCATATATATACTATTGAGCTATTTTAAATGTTCAAATCCAACCTAAGAATATATATGCCAGTAGAAATGCTTTGGTTTTACTTTTATACATAAGACTTCCGAGTCACTTGCCCCATGTAATTTGAATCCCGTTCCCAAAGGCACCGTACCCATTGTAAATTAATGTCAAATAATCTCAGGGGTGATCACATTCAACTCGATCCAAACTAAGAATATATTATATTCCAGTAAAAACCCTTTGGTTTTCTATATACAAAACATCCAAGTCATTCGCCCAATGTAATTTAAATTAAACAAAAACACCGAAAACACGAAAACACCGTCCCCATTGTAAATTAGTTTAAAATAATCTCTGGGCCAATCAAATATTGGTGCGCTCATTACATAAAATATTTCAGTATTTTGGCTTTGCTCTTGTCTTTATTCTAGATCTATAACTCTATGTATTCTTATCTACGGCACGTTACCCCCATTTAAATTATAGTGATTTGAAAGAATCTCTGAGACACACTCCCCCATTTCTTTAAGAAATCAAATTTGATACCCTGAAACGTCTTGAGTGAACGTGTCCCCGATGTTTGGGTTTAAGCTCACTAGGTGCCTACAGTACGGGCACGGCGTGTTGGGAAACTCGGTCTGCGTTGCTCTGTCAAGAGGCCGAGAGGTCCACACCCTCAATTGCTGGCTCCAGTCGGCCACTTCCATCCTTGGGGATTCAGCTTGATAGTTAAGCGGGTAACTAGATGAGTTACGTCTCCTTGCTTCTGCATATGGGTCAACCATCCAAAGACTTTTATAATTTAGACTGCCAAACGCAATGTTTGGTAAACGGATAAATCGCTTTCTTATGGAAAGTGTGTGGCGGACGGAATTCTAAGGATGAAAGAAACTGGTGTCAGTGACCATTGAACCAATATATATATATATATATATATATTCTCTCTCTCTCCAGACCACGTGCCATTCCCATGAGAATAAGATCATTTGGTTAAGTTGTATACTCATGTGTCTTCTCATGCTCAACAGTTGAGCAAAACGTATATATACTCTAGGGAATGACACCAGTGACACGTCTGAATTGAGAAACACGCTTTTTTACTACATTACGATTTTTCCCCATTTCAGACTACGTGTCATTATTTAGAGTATAAATTCTTTATTTAAAGTTTGCACACAAGAAGAAACATTACTATGGATGCAACTCAAGCGAAGAATCGTATTCTCAAGAGAATGGAACGTGGTGTGAAATCGTAAAACATTACGCCTAAGCTGGCGTAATGTTTTACTATTTCTGTCTACTATTAGGGCATAAACTTCCCCATAAACTGCCGATTACGGAGGATGCGTTATCACCTAGCTTGATCTGTATCATGGGAAATCATTCGCTCAAAAACCATGGTGGAGTTAAAAAGGAATATGTAGCTCGAGCTATTTTTAGAAGAGTATAAAATGACCATTCTCACCTTCCATCCAGTTGTGGTTGGACCATCTTTCTTGTCCATAAAATACGGGATATTATCACTTATCCAGGTGTAGATTCCTTGTAGGGTCATTCTCTTGTTAGGAGAGGACATTATGGCTCGTGTGATGAGGTCCGCATAAGAGAAATTCCCCCAGGCGTTTCGTTGGGTACAGGAAGACTTTCCGCTTTGCTTTTTCCCGATCGCATGATTAACAACAACGTTGTTGGGTTTTTGTGGTTCTTCTCTTTCTGTTGTAGTTGTTCCTTCTTCACTTGACACCTTCGTTAAACAAGAAACAGAAATTTTGTATTTATTATAATAATAAGTTTATATTTTTCTTGATCGACTAAAATTACAATTGATTACTAGTTGCTTGGTTACGTTATTCCCAATTACATAGTCAGGTAATTACTGGTTGCTTGGTTACATTTTTCCTAGTTACGTAGTCAGGTGATTACTGGTTGCTTGGCTACGATATTCCTAGTTACGTAGTCAGGTAATTAGTGATTGCTTGGTTACGTTATTCCTAGTTACGAAGTCAAGTGATTACTGGTTGCTTGGTTACGTTATTCCTAGTTACGTAGTCAGGTGATTACTGGTTGCTTGGTTATGTGATTACTGTTTGTTCGATTACGCCTTTCCTAATTGCATGGTTGTGTAATTTCTCGTTACACCCATGACTACGTCATAACTGGTTTCGTGGTTTATACGTACTTGCTGATTGCTTGGTCTTACATGAAGAAGGTTTCGACCCCAAAAAATACTTACTTCGTACGTTGCCTCTTTGAACTCATGTCCTGAGATTGGATTCTCTTTTCTTCCGTTGTCAAGAATCGATTCGAATCGCTTTTCTGAAATTAGGTTCAACACTGAAAATTTTTTTTCTTTCAATCTTACATTGTCCATTAGTTCATTTATACATATCAAATTTATCTGTATTTGCTATCCCTTATTAATTTCTAACTAAAGGTAACTTAAAGGTGACGCAGTTAATAATACATATTACGTACGTCCACCACCAATTATTGTAATAAGTATTTAGCAAGCATTCAGATATTATCACAACTACTATAAAAGTTTGCTATCATCAATGCTCTTATTTTCTGGAAAATGGATTTTTTTCTGATTCTTTTTATTTGGCTGATTGGTTGGTTGGTTTTGTTTGTTTGTTTGTTTGTTTTGTTTGTTTGTTTGTTTGGTGGGCTGGTAGGTTGGTGGGCTGGTAGGTCGGTGGGCTGGTAGGTCGGTGGGCTGGTAGGTCGGTGGCTGGTAGGTCGGTGGGCTGGTAGGTCGGTGGGCTGGTAGGTCGGTGGGCTGGTAGGTCGGTGGGCTGGTAGGTCGGTGGGCTGGTAGGTCGGTGGGCTGGTAGGTCGGTGGGCTGGTAGGTCGGTGGGCTGGTAGGTCGGTGGGCTGGTAGGTCGGTGGGCTGGTAGGTCGGTGGGCTGGTAGGTCGGTGGGCTGGTAGGTCGGTCGGTCGGTCGGTTGACTGACTGACTGGTTATTGGTTGGCTGATTGTTTGGTTTGTTGTCGTTTTTGTTTTTTTGTTGGTTTTTTTTTTTTTTTTTTTTTTTGTTGGTTTTTTTTTTTTTTTTTTTTTGTATGTTTGTTCGTTTGGTTAGTTTTTTATTTGATTGGTTTGTTCGGTAGGTTTTTGGTTGGTTGCTCGTTTTTCTTTTTTTTTTTTTTTTTTTTTTTCAGTACGTCAACTTTTGCGTTATTTTAATAATTCGATGGAAATTAATGAAAGATATCGATCATCCTTACCTTCCTGCTTGACCATCTTAATCACTGACGGTGTCATGTACTCTGAAACAACAACAACCCTCGTTCACAACAATGTAACTGGTACGTTATTTAAAGGTTAATCTTTTTTTATCACATAACAGGTTGACCTTAGTCTATGATGAAATCTTGGTGCGAGATAAAATTTGCTGCTATTGTATATCTTGCCAAAGACAAAATACTTAGCACACTTGGACTATTTTTACACAAATTATGGAACTTAGATAACGAATTTGTACAAGAAAGGTAAAACAAAAACATGAATGGGCAAAATAATTAAGTTTGCCCAAATAAATGTAGCCAAAAATCAAGAGAAAAAAATAGCGAAAAACTCTCTAACCATGTACCAATTGATGTGTGTTTTCCCTCTGTCAGATCCTTATTGATTACTGGAGTTCACGATTAGAACAAAAATGTGGTTAAGTAAAAATAAAAATAAAAAACTTGTTCTGATTGAATCTGTCTTTGTTGAATTCAACTGAAGAGATGTGGGTAATATTTTGCTTACTTGGCGAAGAGACAGTACTGTTGTAATTGCTACTCAGTTCTTCGTGTGCTAGTTCTTGGTTACTGTTCATATCATTCAATCTTCAAGCGCTACTCTGTCATCAATCAATCAAGCTGGTGTAGAGTATGGCTTTGATGTGGGACAACGCTGCTCTTTATATAGGTCTCCATCATCCTTTGGTGTAAGAAATAATGCTATGTACAAACAAATTACATCACCTAATGACATCAAATAAAGGTGTTTTCCTCTTAATTACCTTCAAAAGTAATCCATGTTTTTCATCTCGAGCAACAACTATCTACGTTTGGATTGGATGTCCCATACGATAATGTTAATTGGTGACGTAAGGCGATTAAGATGACGTCATGACAAGGATTTATTATGCGTTTGGTGTGTATCTCCAATCATTTAACTCATTCTTAAGATTGTTTTTTGTTTCGTTGTTAATTAACTTTTTTTATATATAGATGTTTCATCATAAATATTTTTTTCACTCGCGGCATGAACAGCGTATTCATCGAAAACGCATGGATTTGAAAACGCTGTCCAAAGTGGAGCCAAATGAACAGCAGATCCCCCCGGAAAGCGGTAAAGCTTATATTAACTTGCTGCTGTAATTTGAAACCAACTTTAGGGGTACAGATATGGACAATTTGTAGGCAAATAGATTCACAGTGATTTGATGACTTTGCCTTTATCCTTACTGGACTTTACTTCAGTGCAAAGATTGTAAATCATTTGTGCATAGTTTGAATGAAAAATTTAGGGACTGCGTTATTTTTTCAACCCGGAAAAGTAAGGGCGGTGAGATTTGAGGGGAGAAGGGGGTAGTCATTAAAAAAATGAGGCTAGGCTTGACGGTGGAGGGGAGGGGAGGGGGGAGATTACGCAAAAGCCTCGGAGAAGCGTAGCACCTACAATAAACAGAATGGAATTAAAACAATGGAGGGGCCATATTGTTAATGCAACAACGGATCGGAAAGGTGGCTAAGACCCCGTCCACACTAATGCGTTTTCGTTTGAAAACGCAGACATTTCGATGCATTTTGGCCTTCCACACTAAAACGCTCGAAAACGATGAGCGCATTCATCGAAAACTCATCAATTTGAAAACGCTGTCCAAAGTGGAGCCAAATGAAAACGGATATGCATCGTTTTGGTGTTGGAACTAAATATTCATTGCTCAACCATTTGTTGGCAACACATATGGGGGGAACATCCATTCTAAGGGCGTTAGTATTTTCGAATACTTTACAACGTGGCTCGGGCAACTAAGCCATATAAAAGGCCGAGAAGACTTTGGATTCGACCAGGACCAATGCGGATACATTCATGTACCTCGGCCAGAAGTTTACGTATAACGAGCCATATACTCCTAAATGTGAACTTCAGACAAGAAAATTTTCATCAATAAGTAGCTACTATAAAGATGAAAATTTATACAAGAACCACGCAGTTTCACTTTTGAAATAAAAACAAACATAACAAAAAAAGTATAAGATGTCGTGTCAAATGCTCGTCACTGTATTCTATTGAGGTTTCAAAATCCTCGTGGAATTTCAAATGCCTCTCCTACGCCTCTTCGGCATTTGAAATTCCACTCGGATTCTGAAACCCCAATAGAATACAGCAACTCGTATCCGAAACATCACTCCTCACTTCATGCTGTTAAAAGAACTACTTTATTTACTATATGATAAATGATATTACTTTAATAATCTTTCTAACATAATGTCCTAGGACTCTATTACACAATTTTTAATTTTTTTTATTAAAATACTATAATGAAGTAAACATAAGGTGCATACAATTCGTTTGATTATATGATATTTATACAGAATTACAGATGATATTTATACAGACATTACAGAATTACAGAAGATAAAAGGCATTTTTTTTCCGGTATCGGCAACAAAGCGGCTGGCCGCCATTTTGGATTATCGCTGGAGGTGATTGATAGTGTGAGCTTCTCGACCAATCAGCGCGCGAGATTTTCTACAATCACCTGTATATTTTTACTAAAGGCTATATAATCTTAAGCAACGTAATTTAAAACAGTTCCAATCTTTAATATTATTACAGGCAAAGATTTCTTAAGAGAGTGTCATAGCAAGGTTTGCCAATCACAATGTGGAGTCAGTTACCAATTAGGAAAAAAATCATTTAATCATTAATACAAACATCGACCTCAACCAATTACATCGTTTCATTCACACAAATTGGTTCGTTTTGCATTATATATCTTTGCCGGTTTATTTTGAAACAATGTGCTATTTCTAATTAGTTGATAATTACAAAATCCAGTTGCAAAACGACTCGGATAAAAATGCTTTTCCTTTTCAGAAACTAAGAAAACTATAAAGAGGCTCTTGGCCTTATTAAAATTGGTAACTATAGTAACTAAGACCATGTTGGTATTGTAACGCGACACTCAATCTGCTATGCCCTTCACAATACGGACAACAAGACCCTGGTAATTCTATTTTTGGCCTCTGATATATCAATCCGTTTCTCATTATAGCTATTCTTGTGTCACTTGTTTGAGGATCACGAATGTTATTGGAGTTCACAGAAGGACTTCCCGCGGAACTCCGACCTCTGGAATGCTTTCTTGTTTCTTCGTTTGGGTCTATCGTCCAGTAACTCTTGTAGTTGAAAGTACCATATTCGGTGTTGCGAATACGTACAAAGCGTTTTCTGATAGAAAGAGTGTGGCGGACTGAATTCTGTTGAGAAAGTAGAAGCTCTTTTGAGTTTTCTACCATTGACATTGAAGTGGGACTCGCGAAGTTTGATCGGTTTCGTTCGCCGACGCCAAGCATTTCAACGATCGTTAATTATATAATATATAATAATATATTGACTGAGGAAGATGTTGGACTGAATTAAAGATTTTGGACCTCAAATCCGGCCTCTAAAATATTAAATTCAGTCCAAAATCTCACTCAACATATTGTTTGTTTGTTGTTGTTGTTGTTTGTTTGTTTGTTTTGTTTTGGTTTTTTTTCAGTTTTTCGATTGACGGTCGTTTGAAATATTTTTCAGCGAACGAGACTTCAAACTTCGCGGGTCGTACTTCAAACGACAACGGTAGTAATTACTGTTCAATAAACCAGCAGGATGAATTTATGAGGTATAAAAACACGAGGCGTAACCGAATCTATCGAACCTGAACATTTGACCTACCTTCCATCCAGTTGTGGTTGAACCATCTTTCTTGTCCATAAAATACGGGATATTATCACTTATCCAGGCGTAGATTTCCTGTAGAGTCATCCTCTTGTTAGGAGAGGACATTATGGCTCGGGTAATAAGTTCTGCATACGAGGAATTTCCCCAGGCATTTTTGGGGCTTGATGACTTCACTATAGGGTTGATGGTTTGTTTGGAATCACTTGGACTTTTGATGTCTTTGGCTGTTGCTTGCTCAACACTTTTGGGGAGGGAAGTCTGTATTTGAAAAAAAAGTTTCTAGTCAAGATACTAAGATTCTAAGAGGTACCGTTGGTATGAGAGCGCTCCCTCGTCACCAATGCAATCAGGGTCAATGCGATCGATTCTTGTACTCGGTGTTGTACTGAGAGTAAAAATCCTTGTTGGTTCTCTGCTGTGGTTTGAAGGTTTTTTCTCCGCATTCTCCGTCCCTCCCCTTCCGAAAAATATATTTACCGCTACATTCCAATTTGATCATGGAATGAGGGCCACAGCTTTAGTGCTATAAGAAGCTACCCTCGTAAATCAAGGAAACGTAATCGATTATTTAGTAAAAAAAACTGGGATGGGCATATTACTGACTTACGTCGATAAGAAATTGCTTTTGCCGGTCGCCATCTTTAGCTACCGCTGCCTTTCCGACGTACTCTCCATCATGCATATCACTAACTTCAAGTAAGAAAAAAAATATCAATAAAATTGTAAGAACTAAGTGTTGTTAATTTATAGTTTTTCGATACTTTTCTTTTAGATCTTGATTAGAAGAATAGGCAGTACTCTACGGATTGCATGTGGAGCGTAAGATAGAATTCTTGAAATGCCAGAAAGCGAAAGGCCACGAAAAAATGGTTCAAAAGTTGAGATCGTACTTGACCTATCCAACAGACTTTTTAGCTTTAATACTAAGTGACAACAAAGATTGTATGGAATGTGAATTCCGTTTGTTTTCTAGCGAGCAAAATCCGTGCATTTGGTTTTCGTTTGCCAGCTAATCATACCGGCAAAATAGGGTTTGGCAACGGAATCATTAAAACTGGAGCAAACCTTAGTATAGTGCGCCTTCCATATCGTGGGATCTGACCATCCAGACATGAACTGACTAACGCCATCCATGTGATACATGTGTAACGACAGCAATAAAAGATAATGATGATATACATTTGTACATTATAGTATGAAAAGCATTTTTACAGAGGTCACACAACTAGAGTGCACTATAGTGGAATGCAAGAAACATTCGTCATTTTCCATACATCGGTTCACTGGTCAAACACAAAGCACTCGAGCGAGGCGCCAAGGTAGTTTCATAGGATTATTTAAAGTTGAACCTTGTAGCCTCGGTTGAATGCTTTGTGTTTGACCAGTGAACCGATGTATGGAAAATTAAATGGTGAATCAACTCACCAAGTCCAATCTCAACTTGGCCGGGGAAAGGTTGTTTCGTGATCACTAAAGCGATTTCGGGAAATTAGGTCCATGAATAAATTCTGTTATGATGTTCACTCAAAATCTACTCTGTTTTCTTTCTCTTATAGTTAACGCTCGTTTTCTGGCATTATAGATTTTATCCCATCGCTCCACATGTAATCCGTAATATTGCCTATTCTTCTTATATCCAGGTCTCAAAGTAAGGTACCAAAAGAGTTTTAAGACTTACCTTTTTCGTTCTGATATCTTGTAAGAGGATTCATTTCTAGTCAGGATAGAAAATCGAAAAGGAATATAGGAATATAGGCACAAAATTAACCTTCAAGGTAACTGATTTGAAAGGAATGATATTTTCATATCTAGAGTCAACGCATTTTATATATTCGTTGGTGTTATGCTCTTTAAAGATATTACGTAGAGAAGTCCTCCATAGAGTAATTTTTTATTGCCGTCTTTACAATCATAAGGCCCGTCACACCCTATTTACCTCACAATCTGAATCTTACTAGCAACCAGAATAAACCAATATTTTAATGCTTTTCTCATTGGAACATAACAGCATTAACGCTTACCTTATAAGGACATCAAACGTCATATCGGCCGCTCCCACTGTTCAGCTATTGACTTAATCAAAGAATAGAGAACCACTTTATTAGTTACGTAAATGCTTTACGGATCCTAGAATAAAAACGTTATCTTATTATAAAAGGTCTTAGTAGTTTTTTGTATTGTTATTAACTTAAGTTATAAGAAAGGCAGCCTATAGGGCTGATGTTATCGTTGTTGTTGTTGTTTCTTCTGTTCTGTTCTGTTCTGTTCTGCCCTGCCCTGCCCTGCCCTGCCCTGCCCTGCCCTGCCCTGCCCTGCCCTGCCCTGCCCTGCCCTGCCCTGTTCTGTTCTGTTCTGTTCTGTTCTGTTCTGTTCTGCTGATCTAAGTCAGGACAAGGAATAGAAAAAAACTGTTTTTTTTCTAAATTTTTCCTCTTGTTTTGCGATTTTTTTATTATTTAACAATCCCTTTTCCCTTGCTCGCACTTGGATGACGTAGGCCGTACGTCAGGATATATATAGAAATACCGCCCGTCGCGCCGCTAATCAGAACACACGATTTTTAGCTAAAAATGGAATTATCTTTTTTTCTTACTCGGCCAATAAACCTAAGTCCAAAAAGGCGCACAGCAGAATGAAAACAAATTTACAGTATTTTCTTACAATTTGATGCCGCAAGATTGTTGTGCTCGTGAATGTAAGAAGAAAAGAACAAGTGAACAAGTGTATACTTTGCATTGACAAATATTATTGCATTTGGCCATGGATGTCTCGTTTTCATGCACCTCACTAAGCCGGGCGCCATTTTGAACTTAGGTGTATAGATGTAAGATTTCCTTCTAAACATTTAATCAGTATTAATTCATAATTTGATATGTTATTTAATTTTTATTTTAATTTAAATGTCAGTAATGTTCTCAAGACATCTTATCCTCTATTTTGAAGTTGTGAACTGAAATTTGAATTTTTTTTTTTTTTACCGATCGAAGTGTTGATTATGACGTCACTTGGAGACACTTGGCCAACGTTTGCACATGTGCGTCGGGTTTCATGTCATTCAGAAGGTTTTTCCTACGAGAGAAGAAAAATATTCATTTTATCAATTTGTTTATGACGTCACTTGGACAAAGTTTGCACATGCGCGTCGGGTTTTATGTCATTCAGAAGGATTTTCCTACTAGAGAAGAAAAATATTCATTTTATTAATTTGTTTATGACGTCACTTGGATACACTGGGACAACGTTTGCACATGCGCGTCGGGTTTTACGTCATTCAGAATGATTTTCCTACGAGAGAAGAAAAATATTCGTTTTATTAATTTGTTTATGACGTCACTTGGATACATTTTGACATCGTTTGCGCATGCGCCTCCGGTTTTATGTCATTCAGAAGGATTTTCCTACGAGAGAAGAAATATATTCGTTTTATTAATTTGTTTATGACGTCACTTGGATACACTGGGACAACGTTTGCACATGCGCGTCGGGTTTTATGTCATTCAGAAGGATTTTCCTACGAGAGAAGAAAAATATTCGTTTTATTAATTTGTTTATGACGTCACTTGGATACACTTTGACATTGTTTGCACATGCGCGTCGGGTTTTATGTCATTCAGAAGGATTTTCCTACGAGAGAAGAAAAATATTCATTTTATTAATTTAATTGGGTTCTAAGAATAAAGATTGATATAAATTCCTTCAAGCTCAAGATAAACGAATTGGGAGATTTTTGTAGTCAGAGCAATGTTTTCGTGCAAAATGCGTGAACTGTATATATCCTGATTCACTTTGCTGCAACGAATGCAAATCATTTTAACCTTAAATTATTAAAGAGAACAAACTGACAAAAAAAATTAAAGTTTAAGCAGAAGCAAACCAAATATTACATAGAAAATACATATTTTGGCTCGTCAGCAAAAAATTTATTTTCCGCCGCTAGTATGCTGTTTTTATTACATTTTCACCATATATTTCTCAAAATCCAAAAAAGATGATGATAGAAATACTGTTTAAATTCAAGTAATAAAACAGAAAAGTTCGAGAAAAGCTAAAAAACACTAACGGAGAACTCAGCACTTTAACGAAGTACACTTAATAACGTAAACACAAGAAAACTTTTTTTTAAATAAAAACACTGGCAGTGTTGTTGCGCTGTTTTGAAATAGAATCCCAGTGGAACTTTCAGTGACAACCAAGTAGTTACGCATAAACATATAGTGGTTATAGTTGGTTATAGTGACGTTTTAGCATTAATATCTCAGCAAATAATATCAATGACAATTTTTTTATTGCATCGATCGCGACTTCATTACTCACAATTTCGAATTCTATGCTAATTCTTCTCCAAATGCTTCAATTCCACAAATTCCGAGTGGGTTATTAAGAACATGGCCGACTGAATACTCCTGATTTATTGAATTAATCGTTTATTTGCGATTTCTATTTTTTTAATTGTTTTTACTGTCGAACGGTACGGATGAGAATTGCAAATTCAAAATTATATTATTCAGCTTTTTTAGTATCCTTTATCAAGCAGTTACCATTTCCCAACAACTCCAAGCGCCATGTATTATTCTGTGCCTTTTCTTTTTTATTTGCTTACTTAATCCATTAATTTTCTTTCTTTCTTTCTTTCTTTCTTTCTTTCTTTCTTTCTTTCTTTCTTTCTTTCTTTCTTTCCTTCCTTCTTTCTTTTTGTCTTTCTTTCTTTTTCTTTTTCCATTTCTCCTCCTTTTTCTCTTTTTCTTCTTGTATTCTTTGCGCCTGAAACCGACAAGTACCAAGTTACAATTGTGGCTAATAAGGATTATTCATTTTTGCGTACCATACTGAAAAGATTCGTAGTTACCATTTTTGATTGCAAACTCGAATGCTATGTTTTCTCAGCAACCATCAAATTCCCCACCGATACAAATCGAAAAGCCGACTCAATAACATTCTTAATATATTCAAGTCTTTTATAACACATCACAGGGAACAAAAAGCAATAAATATTAAATATTTTCAACAGCTAAAATTAGAAACATCTGCAAGTCCCATGATAAGAGAGATAAAGTTCAAGGTCGTTAGGTAACGAGCTTGCTCCTCTCCAAGGCTTCAACATGAAAGCACTGAGCTGGAAGTATTTCCAAGGTAAGCCTTATATCACCAAGAAGGATTATTTCTTTTGACTCTGATCCCGGCGAGTACTGATGGCAATGCAAATGGCAGTACAGTTTCGTAATTTTTAGATATTCAAGTTTCGTGCAAAGTTATAAGAACTGCGTTTTCTTGTGTTTCAGGCCTAGGTCTTCCATGTTTTCTCGCAAGTTTTTTGTTTTTAATCTGCATCAAGGTACGTCTTAAATATTCCAATCCCGTATCGTTCTGTTTAGTTTTTAAGCCCATATGGTCATCTTGTTCTCGAGCATGAATGGAAAAACAAAATGATAAATTGCTTACACTTTTTGATATGTCACAAAAAGATTGTCGATTCAGAGCCATTTTTTTTTACCAATTTTCAGATAAAAATATCTATTTAGATTAACATTATATAACATGAGGAAGAGAGA